>NW_006409027.1:90609-103136 GCF_000296735.1 Chrysochloris asiatica | reverse complement strand
TGATCTGCCTTGTAGGTAATTTTCTGTGTTTTGACATTTTGGACTCATCTGCCATGTACCTAGGTCTTTGTGAATGGATATATTGGACTGATCTGACATGTAGTTAGCTCTCTGTATATGAACATATTGGACTTGTCTGCCATGTAGCTAGCTATCTGTATATGGACATGTTGGATACATCAGGCATGTAGACAGATTTCTCTGTGTGAACATGGTGAACTCTTCTGCCTTGTAGCTAATCCTCTATGTATACACATATTGAACTCATCTGCCATGTACATAATTCACAATATATGGGCATGTTGGACTCATCTGCTATGTAGCTAGAACTCTGCCATGTAGCTAGGTCCCTGTATATGGACATGTGGGACTCATCAGCCATTTAGCCAGCACTTTCTGTATGAACATGTTGGATTCATCTGCCTTATAGCTAGCCCTCTATATATACGCATGTTGGACTCATCTGCCATGTAGCTAACTCTCAGTATGTGGACTTGTTGGTCTCATCAGCCATTTACTTAGTACTCTGTATATTAACATGTTGAACTAATCTGCCTTGTAGCTAGCCCTCTAAATATACACATGTTGGACTCATCTACCATGTAACTAGCTCTCTGTATATGGACATGTTGTACTCATGTACCATATAGCCAGCTCTCTATGTATGAACATATTGAATACAAACACATTGTAGCTAGTCCTCTATATATACACATTTTGGACTCATCTGCAATGTAGCTAACTCTCAGTGTATTTAAATGTTGGATTCATCTGCCATGTAGCTAGTACTCTCTGTATATGGATATGTTGGAATTCTCTACCACATAGCTAGATCTCAGTATATGGACATGTTGGAGTCATCTTCCATGTAGCTAGGATTCTGTTTATGGAAATATTGCACTACTCTGCCATGTAGCTATCTTTATCTATATGGATATTTTGGACTCGTCTACTATGTAGCTAGCCCTGTGTGTATTGATATGTTGGATTGATCTGCTTTGTAAGTAGCTCTCTGTAAATGAAAATATTCAACTTGTCTGCCATGCAGCTAGCTCTCAATATAGGGACAAGTTGGACTTACCTGCCGTGTAGCTAGAAATCTGTGTATGGAAATGTTGCACTACTCTGCCATGTAGCTGTCTCTCTGTATATGTACATTTTGGACACATCTTCCATTTACCTACTACTATGTATATGAACATGTTGGACTCATCTGCCTTGTAGCTAGCCCTCTAAATATACACATGTTGGACTCACCTGCCATGTAGCTGGCTCTCTGTATATGGACATGTTGGATTCATCTACTATATAGCCAGTTCTCTGTGTATGAACATGTTGGATACATCTATCTACCTTGTAGCTAGTCATCTATATATACACATATTGAACTCATCTGCCATGTAGTTAATCTCAGTGTATGGAAATGTTGGACTCATCTGCCATGTAGCTAGAATTCTGTATATGGACATGTTGGAATACACTGCCATATAGCTAGCTCTCATTATACGGACATGTTGGACTCATCTGCCATGTAGTGGAAATATTGCACTACTCTGCCATGTAGCTGGCTTTCTCTATATGGATATTTTGGATTTGTCTTCTATGTAGCTAGCCCTCTGTGCAAGGATATGTTGGACTGATCTGCCATGTAGGTAGCTCTCTCTATATGAACATATTGGACTTGTCTGCCATGTAACTAGCTCTCTGTATATGGATTTGTTGGCCTCATCAGCCATGAAGCCAGCTCATTCTGTATGAACATGTTAGATTCATCTGCCTTATAGTTAACTCTCAGTATATGCACATGTTGGACTCATCTGTCGTGAAGCTAGTACTGTGTATATGGACATTTTTGACTCATCTGCCATGTACCTAACTTTCAGTATAAGGACACGTTGGATTCATCTGCTATGAAGTTAGAACTCTGTATATGGAAATATGACTCTTAACTGACATGTAGCAAGCTCTCTGTATATGGGCATTTTGGACCCGTCTGCCATGAAGCTACCTCTCTTTTCATGGATATGTTGGACTGATCTTCCATGTAGGTAGCTCTCTCTACATGAAAATATTGAACTTGTCTGCCATGTAGCTAGCTCTCAATATATGGACACATTGGACTTATCTGCCACGTTGCTAGAAATCTGTATATGGAAATGTTGCAATACTCTGCCATGTAGCTGTCTCTCTGTATATGGACATTTGGGACTTGTCTGCCATGTAACTAGCTCTCTGTGCATGGATATGTTGGACTGATCTGCCATGTAGGTAGCTCTCTGTATACGAACATATTGGACTTGCCTGTCATGTAGATAGCTCACTGTATATGGACACGTTGGACTCATCAGCCATGTAGTTAACCCTCTCTATATATGCATGTTGGACTCATCGGCCCTGTATCCATGTCTCAGTATATGCACATGTTAGACTCATCTGCTATGTAGCTAGTACTCTGTATATGGACATGTTAGACTATTCTGCCATGGAGCTAGCTCTCAGTATATTGACATATTGGACTCATCTGCCATGTAGCTAATACTCTATATATGGTCATATTGCACTTCTCTGCCATGTAGCTAGCTCCCAGGATATGGACACTTTGGACTCATCTGCCATGTAGCTAGAACTCTGTATATGGATATGTTGCACTGTTCTGCCATGTATCCAGTTCTCTGTATATGAACATTTTGGACTCGTCTGACATGTAGCTCACTATCTGTTCATGGATATGTTGGACTGATCTGACATGTAGGTAGCTCTTTTTATATGAACATATAGGACTTGTCTGCCATGTAGTTAGCTCTCGGTATACGGACATGTTGGATTCATCAGCAATGTAGCCAGCTCTCTCTGTATGAACATGTTGGACTCATCTGCCATGTAGCTAGACCCCTGTATATAGAAATGTTGCACTACTCTGCCATGTAGCTAGCTCTCTGTATATGGACAATTTGAAATGATTTGCCATGTACAAAGCTCTCTGACCATGGATATGGTGTACTGATCTGCCATGTATTTAGCTTGTTGTATATGAACCTATTTTACTTGTCTGCCTTGTAGCTAGCTCTCAGTATATGTACATGTTGGACTCATCTGCCATGAAGCCAGCTCTCTCTGTATGAACATTATGGACTCATCTGCTTTGAAGCTGGCCCTCTAAATATAAACATCTTGGACTCATCTATCATGTAGCTAACTCTCAGTATATGCACATGTTGGGCTCAATTGCCATGTAGGTAGAACTCTTTATATGGAAATGTTGGACTACTCTGCAATGTAGCTAGCTCTCTTTATATGGACATGTTGTATACATCAGCTTTGTAGCCAGCTCTCTCTGTATGAATATGTTGGACTCCTCTGCCTTGTAGCTAACTGTCAATATATGGACATGTTGGACTCATCAGCCTTGTAGTCAACTCTCTCTGTATGAACATGTGAGATTCATCTGCCATATAGCTAATCCTCTATATGTACGCATGTAGGAATCATCTGCCATGTAGCTAACTCTTAATATATGGACATGTAGGACTCATCTGCCATGTAGCTAGTACTCTGGATATGGACATGTTGGACTACTCTGCCATGTAGCTAGCTCTCAGTATATGGACACGTTGGACTCATCTGCCATGTAGCTAGAATTCTGTGTATGGAAAGGTTCCACTACTCTGCCAAGTAGCTAGCTCTCAGAATATCTACACGTTGGACTCATCTGCCATGAAGCTAGAACATTGTATATGGAAATATTGCACTATTCTACCTTGTAGCTAGCAGTCTCTGTATGGACAATTTGGACTCATCTGCCATGTGGCTAGCTCTCTGTACAAGGATATGTTAGACTGTTCTGCCATATAGGTAACTATCTGTATATTAATATATTAGAATTGTCTGCCATGTAGCTAGCTTGGAGTATACGGACATGTTGCATTCATCAGCCATGTAGGCAGCTCTCTCTGTATGAACATGTTGGACTCATCTGCCTTGTAGCTAGCCCTCTAAATATATCCATGTTGGACTCATCTGCCATGAAGGTAACTCTCAGTATATGGACATGTTGGACTCATCTGCCATATAGCCAGCTCTCTGTGTATGAACGTGTTGGACTCAACTGCCTTTTAGCAAGCCCTCTAAATATACTCATGTTGGACTCATATGCCATGTAGCTAACTCTCAGTATATGGAAAAGTTGGACTTATCTACCATGTACCTAGAACTCTATATATTCATTATTGGATTACTCTGCCATGTAGCTGGCTGTCAGTATAGGGACATGTTGAACTCATCTGTCATGTAGCTAGAACTCTGTATATGGAAATGTTGCACCTCTCTACCATGTAAGTGTCTCTCTGTATATGTACATTTTGGACTTGTCTGCCATGTAGCTAGCTCTCTGTGCATGGAAAAGTTGGAATGATCTGCCATGTAGGTAGCTTTATGTATATTAAGATATTGGATTTGTTTCCCATGTAGCTAGCTCTCTGTATATGGACATGTTGCACTCATCAGCCATGTAGCCATCTCTCTCTGTATGAACATGTTGGACTCATCTGTCTCGTAGTTAAATCTCAGTATATGGGCATGATTAATTCATCTGCCATGTAGCTACTAGTCTGTATATGGACATGTTGGATTACTCTGCCATGTAGCTAGCTCTTAATATATGGACACGTTGGACTCACCTTCCTTGTAGCTAGAACTCTGTATATGGAAATGTTGCAATACTCTGCCATGTAGTTAGCTCTCTGTATATGGACATTTTGGACTCATCTGACATGTAGCTAGCGCTCTGTGCATGGATAGGTTGGACTGATCTTCCATGTAGGTAGCTCTCTGTATATGAACATATTGGACTTTTCTGCCATGTTGGTAGCTCTCAGTACATGGACATGTTGCAGTCAACAGCCATGAATTCAGCTCTCTGTGTACAAACATGTTAGACTCATCTGCCTTGATGTTTGCCCTATAAATATACACATGTTGGTCTCATCTACCATGTAGCTAACTCTCAATATATGGACATGTTGATCTCATCTGCCATGTAGCTAATAATCTGTATGTGTACATATTGGACTACTATGCCATGTAGCAGCCTCTCAGTATATGGACAGGTTGGACTCATATGTCATGTACCTAGAACTCTGTATATGGAAATGTTGCACTACTTTTCCATGTAGCTAGTGCTCTGTATATGGACATTTTGGACTCTTCTGCCATGTAGCTAGCTCTCTCTGCATGGATATGTTGGACTCATCAGCCATGCAGATAGCACTCTGTATATGACCATCTTGGACTTATCTGACATGTAGCTGACTCTCAGTATGTCTACATGTTGGAATCATCACCTATGTAATCAGCTCTCTCCGTGTGAACATGTTGGACTTAACTGATTTGCAGCTAGTCCTGTATGAATACACATGTTTAACTCATCTGCCATGTAGCTAACTCTCAGTATATGAACATGTTGGACTCATATGCTATGTAGCTAGTACTGTGTATATGGACAGGTTCGGTTGTTTTGACATTTTTCTACCTCTCAGTATACGGACACGTTGGAGTCATTTGCCATGTAGCTAGAACTCTGTATATGGAAATGTTGCACTACTCTACCATGTAGCTAGCTCTCTGTATATGGACATTTTGGACTTGTCTGCCATGTAGCTTACTCTCAATGCATGGATAAGTTGGACTGATCTGCCATGTAGGTAGCTCTCTGTATATGAACATATTAGACTTGTCTGCCATGGAAATAGCTCTCTGTATATGGACATATTGGTCTCATCTGACATGGAGCCAGCTCTCTATGTATGAACATGTTGGTCTCAATTGCCTTGTAGCTAGTATTCTAGACATACACATGTTGGACTCTTCTGCCATGTAGCTCACTCTCAGTATATGGACATGTTGGACTCGTCTGCCATGTAGGTAGCTCTCTGTGCATTCATTTGTTGGACTGATCTGCCATGTAGATAGTTCTCTGAATGTGAACATATTAGACTTGTCTACCATGTACCTAGTTCTCTGTATATGGGCATGTTAGGCTCATCAGCTGTGTAGTCAGCTCTCTCTGTATGAACATGTTGGATTCATCTTCCTAGTAGCTAGCCCTCTATATATATGCACGTTGAAAAATATGCCATGTAGCTAACTCACAGTATATGGTCATGTTGAATTCAACTGCCATGTAGCTATTACTCTGTATATTGACATGTTGGACTACTCTGCCATGTAGCTAGCTCTCAGTATATGGACACGTTGGACTCATCTGCCATGTAGCTAGTGCTCTGTCTATGGAAATGTTGCAGTAGTCTTCCATGGAGCTAGCTGAATGTATATGGACATTTTGGATTTGTCTGCCATGTTGCTAGCTCTCTATGCATGGATATATTGGACTGATCTGACTTGTAGTTAGCTCACTGTGTATAAACATATTGGACTTTTCTACCATGAAGCTAACACTCTGTATATAGTAATTTTGGACTTTTCTGCCATGTGGCAAGCTCTCTGGACATGGATATGATGGACTAATCTGCCATGAAGTTAGCTCCCTGTATATGAACATATTGGACTTGTTTGCCATGTAGCTAGCTCTCTGTATAAGGACATGTTAGACTCATCTGCCATGAAGCTAGTACTCTGTATATGGAAATGATGGACTACTCTGCCATGTAGCTAGTCCTCAGTATATGGACATGTTTGACTTACCTACCATGGAGCCAGAACTATGTATATGGAAATGTGGCACTCCTCTGCCATGATGATATCATTGTGTATATGGACATATTGGACTCATCTGCCATATAGCTAGCTCTCTGTGCTGAATATGTTGTACTGATATGACATGTAGGTATCTCTCTGAATATGAACATATTAGAATTGTCTGTCATTTATCTAGTTCTCCATATATGGACATGTTAGACTCATCAGCCATGTAACCAGCTCTCTGTGTATGAACATGTTGGATACACCTGCCTTGTAGTTACCCCTCTATATATACGCATGTTGGACTCATCTGCCATGTAGCTTACTCTCAGTATATGGACATGTTGGACTACTCTGCCATGTAGCTAGTACTCTGTATATGGACATGTTGGACTACTCTGCAATGTAGCTAGCTCTCAGTACATGGACACATTGGATTCATCTGCCATGTAGCTAGAACTCTATATATGGAAATGTTGCACTACTCTGCCATGGAGCTACCTTTCTGTATATGGACATTTTGGACTTGTCTGCCATGTGGAAAGATCATTGTGCATGGCTATCATGCACTAATCTGCCATGGAGTTAGCTCTCTGTATATGAACATATTGGACTTGTGTACCATGTAGCCAGCTCTCTGTATATGGAAATGTTAGACTCGTCTGCAATGTACCTAGCTCTCTGTGCAGGGATATATTGGAATGATCTGCCATGTAGGTAGCTCTCTGTATATGAACATATTGGAATTGTGTCTCATGGAGGTTGTTCTCAGTATATTGACATATTGGACTCATCAGCCATGTAGTCAGCTCTTTCTGTATGACCAAGTTGGACTCATATACCTTGTAGCTATACCTCTAAATATACACATGTTGGACTCATCTGCCTTGTAGCTAACTTTCAGTATATGGACATGTTGGTTTCATTCAGCCATGTAGGTAGTACTCTGTATATGGTCATGTTCGACTACTCTGACATGTAGCTGGCTCTCAAGTTATGGACACATTGGCCCATCAACTGCCCTTTATCTTGAACTCTGTATTTGTAAAAGTTTCAATACTCTGCCATGTAGCTAATTCTCTGTATATGGACATTGTTGACTCGTCTGCCTTGTAGCTAGGTCTCTGGGCATGGATATGTTGGACTGATCTGCCATGTAGGTAGCTCTCTGTATATGAACATATTGGAGTTGTCTGCAATGTAGCTAGACATTTTTGATTCATCAGCCATGTAACCAGCTCTCTGTGTATGAACTTGTTGGACTCATCTTCCTTGTAGCTAGTGCTCTCTATATGCAAATGATGGACTCATCTGCCCTGTAGCTAACTCTCAGTATATGGAAATGTTGGTCTCATCTACCATGTAGCTAGTACCCTGTATATGAACATGTTGGACTACTCTGCCATGTAGCTAACTCTCAGTATATGGACATGTTGGTCTCATCCACCATGTAGCTAGTACTCTGTATATGGACATGTTGGACTACTCTGCCATGTAACTAGCTCTCAGTATGTGGACACGTTGGACATGTAGATAGAAATCTGTATATGGAAATATTGCGCTACCATGTAGCTAGAAATATGTATATGGAAATTTTGTGTTACACTGCCATGTAGCTAGCTCTCTGTATATGGATATTTTGGACTCATCTACCATGTTGCTAGCTCTCTGAGCATGGATATGTTGGACTTATCTGCCATGTAGGTAGTTCTCTGTATTTGAACATATTAGACTTTTCTGCCATGTAGCTAGCTCTCTGTATATGGAAATGTTGTACTAATCTGCCATGTATCTAGGACTCTGTATATGGAAATGTTGCACTATTCTGCCATGTAGCTAGCTCGCTGCATATGGATATTTTGGACTCATCTGCCATGTATCTAGCTCTCTGTGCATGGATATGATGGACTAATCTGCTTTGTAGGTAGCTCTCTGTATATAATCATATTGGACATGTCTGCCCTGTAGCTAGCTCTCTGTGCATGGATAGGTTGTAGTGATCTGCCGTGTTTGTAGCTCTCTGTATATGAACATGTTGGATTTGTCTACCCTGTGGCAAACTCTCAGTACATGGGCATGTTGGATTCCTCTGTCATGTAGCTAGTACTCTGGATATGGACATGTTGGACTACTCTGCCATGTAGTTATCTCTCAGAATATGGACCTATTGGACTTATCTGCCATGTAGCTAGAACTCTGTATATGGAAATGTTGCACTGCTCTACCATGTATCTAGGTCACTCTATAGGGACATTTTGGATTTGTCTGCAGTGTAGCTAGCTCTCAGGAAATAAACATGTTTGACTCATCAGCCATGTAGCAAGCTCTCTCCATATGAACATGTTGGACTCATCTGCCTTGTAGGTAGTTCTCTATATATACACATGTTGGACTCTTCTGCCATATAGCTAACTCTCAGTTTATGGACTCATCTACCATGTAGCTAGTACTCTGTATATGGACACGTTGGACACATCTGCCAAGTAGCTAGAACTCTGTATAAGTAAATGTTGATCTACTCTGCCATATAACTAGCTCTTTTTATATGGACATTTTGGACTGGTCTAACATGTGGCTAACTCTCTATACATGGATATGTTGATCTGATCTGACATGTAGGTATCTATCTGTATATGAACATATTTGACTAGTCTGCCATGTAGCTAGCTTTCAGTATATGGACATGTTGGCACATCAGCCATGTAGCCAGCACTCTCTGTATGAACATGTTGGACTTTTCTGCCTTGTAGGTAGCCCTCTAAATATACACATGCTGCGCTCATCTGCCATGTAGCTAACTCTCAGTATATGGACACGTTGGAATCATCTACCATGTAGCTAACACTCTGTATATGGACATTTTGTACTCGTATGCCATGTAGCCAATTCTCTGTGCATGGATATGTTGGACTGATCTGCCATGTAGTTAGCTCTCTGTATATGAACATATTGAACGTTTCTGCCATGTAGCTAGCTCTCTGTATATTGACATGTTGGAGCCACCAGCCATACAGCCAGCTCTCTGTGTATGAACATGTTGGACTCATTAGCCTTGTAGACAGCTCTTTGTATGTGGATTTGTGGGTCTCATCTGCCATGTAGCTAGGTCTCTGAATATGGAAATATTGCACTACTCTTTCATGTAGCTAGCTTTCTGCATATGGATATTTTTGAATAATCTGCCATGTAGGTAGCTCTCGCTATATGAAAATATTGGACTTGTCTGTCATGTATCTAGCTATCTGTATATGGACACGTTGTACTCATCAGACATGTAGCCAGCTCTCTATGTATGAACAACTTGGACTCATCTACATTGTAGCAAGCCCTCTAAATATACATATGTTGGGCTCATCTGCCAAGTAGCTAACTCTCAGTATATGGACACGTTGAAATCATCAGCCATGTAGCTTGAACTTTGTATATGGAAATGTTGCACTACTCTGCCATTTAGCTAACACTCTGTATATAAACATTTTGGAATCCTCTCTCATGTAGCCAGCTCTCTGTGTATGGATATATTGGACTGATCTACCATGTAGGTAGCTCTCTGTATATGAACATATTGGACTTGTCTGCCATGTAGCTAGCTCTCTGCATATGGACATGTTGGACTCATCAATCATGTAGCCAGCTCTTTCTGTATGAATATGTTGGACTCTTCTGCCTTTTAGCTCATCCTCTATATATACACATGATGGACTCATATGCCATGTAGCTAACTCTCAGTATACTGACATGATGGTCTCATCTGCCATGTAGCTTGTACTCTGTATGTGGGTATGTTGGACTACACTGCCATGTAGCTAGCTCTCAGTATATGGACACGTTGGGCTCATCTGCCCTGTAGCTAGAACGCTGTATATGGAAATGTTGCACTACACTGCCATGTAGGTAATTCTCTCTAAAGGACATTTTGTCCTCATCTGCCATGCGGCTAGCTCTCCATACATGAATATGTTAGACTGATCTGCCATGTAGGTAGCTATCTGTTTATGAACATATTGGAGTTGTATTCCATGTTGCTAGCTCTGAGGATATGAACATGTTGCACTCACCAGCCATGTATCCAGCTGTCTATGTATGAACCTGGTGGACTCATCTGACTTGTAGCTAGCCCTCTAAATATACACACGTTGGACTCATCTGTCATATAGCTAATTCTCAGTATATGAACATGGTTCACTCATCTGCCATGTAGATAGTTCTCTGTGTATGAACAGGTTGGGCTTATCTGCCTTGTAGCTAGCCCTCTAAATATACACGTTGTACTCATCTGTCATGTAGATAACTCTCATTATATGGACATGTTGGACTCATCTGCCAAGTACCTAGTACTCTGTATATACTTAAGTTGGACTATTCTGCCATGTAGCTAGCTGTCAGTATATGGACACGTTGAAGTCATCTGCCATGTAGCTAGGATTCTGTATATGGCAATGTTGCACTACTCTGCCATGTAGCTGTAGATCTGTATATGAACATTTTGGACTCGTCTGCATGTAGCTAGCTCTTTGTACATTGATATGTTCGACTGATCTACCATGTAGGTAGCTCTCTGTATATGAACATATTGTACTTGTTTAACATGTAGTTAGCTCTCTGTATATGGATATTTTGGACTCTTCAGCCCTGCAGCCAGCTCTCTGTGTATGAACGTATTGGACTTGTCTGCCTTGTATCTAGCTCTCTGTATATGGACATGCTGGACTCATCTGCCATGTACCCAACGCTCAGTATATGGACATGTTGGTCTCATCTACCATGTAGCTAGTACTCTGTATATGGACATGTTGGACTACTCTGCCATGTAGCTAGTTCTCAGTATATGGAAATGTTGCACTACTCTGCCATGTAGCTGTCTCTCTGCATATGGACAATTTGGACTCATCTGCCATGTAGCTAACTCTCTATGCATGGATATTTTGGACTGATCTTCTATGTAGGTAGCTCTCTGTATATGAACATATTGGACCAGTCTGCCATGTAGCAAGCTCTCTGTGTTTGAAGATGTTGGACTCATCTCCCATGGAGTTAGGTCTCTGTATATGGAAATGTTGCTCTACACTGTCATGTAGCTAGCTCTCTTCATATGGATATTTTAGACTTGTCTGCCATGTAGCTAGCTCTCTGTATAAGGACATGTGGGACTCGTCTGCCATGTAGATAGCTCTGTGTGCATGGATAGGTTGGACTGATCTGCCATGTAGGTAGCTCTCTGTATATGAACAAATTGGACTTTTCTGACATGAGTCAAGCTCTCAGTATATGGACATGTTGGACTTATCAGCCATGTAGACAGCTCTCTCTGTATGAACATGTAGAACTCATCTGCCTTGTAGCTTGTCCTCTATATATACACTTGTTGGACTCATCTGCCATGTAACTAACTGACAGTATATGGACAAGTTGGACTCATCGGCATTTAGCTATTATGCTGTATATGGACATGTTGGACTACTCTACCATGTAGCTAGCTCTCAGTATGTGGACACATTCAACTCATGTGCCGTGTAGCTAGAACTCTGTATATAGAAATGTTGCATTACTCTAAAATGTAGCTAGCTCTCTGTATATGGACATTTTGGACTCGTCTGCCATGTAGATAGCTCTTTGTGCATGGATATGTTGCACTGATCTGCCATATAGGTATATGAACATATTAGACTTATCTGACATGTTACTAGATCTCTGTATATGGACATGTTGGACTCTTCTGCCTTATAGATAGTGGTCTTCATATACAGATGTTGGACTCATCTGTCATGTCGCTATCTTTCATTATATGGACATTATAGATTCATCTACCATGTAGCTGTTGTTGTTGTTGT
>NW_006409027.1:89613-90323 GCF_000296735.1 Chrysochloris asiatica | reverse complement strand
TTCTCCGGACTACATGTCCAAAGTAGGAGAGACGAAGCTTAGCCATCCTGGCCTCCAAGGAGCACTCTGGCTGCACTTCTTCCAAAACAGATCTACTACCCTGTATATGGACATGTTGGTGTACTCTGCCATGTTGCTAACTCTCTGAATATGGACATGTTACACTCATCAGCCATGTAGTCAGCTCTCTCTATGAACATGTTGGACTTATCTGCCTTCTAGCTAGTCCTCTATATATTCACATGTTGGACTCATCTGCCACGTAGCTAACTCTCAATATATGAACAGTTTGGACTCATCTGCCATACAGCTAGTATACTTTATATGGAAATGTTGGACTACTCTGCCATGTAGCTAGCTCTCAGTATTTGGACACATTGGCCACATCTGCCATGTAGCTAGAACTCTGTATATGGACATGTTGAACAGCTCTGCAATGTAGCTAGCTCTCTGTATATGAACACATTCTACTGGTCAGCCATGTAGCTAGCTCTCTGTACATGGATAGGTTGGACTGATCTGTAATATCTATAGCTCTCTGTATATGAACATATTCAACTTGTCTGCCATGTAGCTAGTTCTCAGTATATGGACATGTGGGACTCATCATCCATGTAGCCAGCTATGTATGAAGATGTTGGTCTCATCTGCCTTGTAGCTTGTCTTTTATTTAAATACATATATGTATGACTCATCTGCCTTGTAGTGAG
>NW_006409027.1:81787-89458 GCF_000296735.1 Chrysochloris asiatica | reverse complement strand
GTAGCTAGCTCTCTGTACATGGATATGTTCAACTGATCTGCTGTATAGTTAGCTCTCTGTATATGAACATATTGGACATTTCTGCCATATAGCTAGATCTGAGTATATGGACCTGTTGGACTCATCAGCCATGTAATTAGCTCTCTGTGTATGAATATGTTGCACTCTACTGCTTAGTAGTTAGCCCTCTAAATATACACATGTGGGACTCATCTGCCACCTACCTAACTCTCAGTATATGGACATGTTGGACACATCTGCCATGTATCTAGACTCTGTACAAGGAAATGTTGCACTATTTTGCATGTAGCTAGCTTACTGTATATTGACACGTTGGATTCAACTGCCATGTATCTAGAACTGTGTATTTGGAAATATTGCAATACTCTGCAATGTATCTCGCTCTCTGTATATGGACTTATTGGACTCTTCTGACATGTAGCCAGCTCATTGTGTATGAACATGTTGGACTCAACTGCCTTATATTGAGCCCTCTAAATACACACATTTTTTATTCATTTGCCATGTAACTAACTGTCAGTATATGGACATGTTGGACTCATCTGCCATGTACCTTGAACTCTGTATATGAAAATATTACACTACTCTGTCATGTAACTAGTTCTCTGTATATGGACATTTTGGACTTATCGGCCATGTAGCTAGCTCTCTGTGCATGGATATGTTGGACTGATCTGCCATGTAGGTAGCTCTCTGTATATGAACATATTGGACTGGTCTGCCATGTAGCTAGCTCTCTGTATATGGACTTGTTGGATTCATCAGCCATGTAGCCAGCTTTCTCTGTATGAACATGATGCACTCCTCTGCCTTGTATCTTTCCCTATAAATATGCACATGTTGGACTCATCTGCCATATAGGTAACTCTCAGTATATGGACATGTTAGACTCATTTGCTATGTACCTAGTACTCTGTATATGAACATGTTGTACTACTCTGCCATTTAGCTAAATCTAAATATATGGACACGTTGGACTCATAAGCCATGTAGCTAGAACTATGTATATGGACATGTTGCACTACTCTGCAATATAGCTAGCTCTCAGTATATGGACATGGTGGACTCCTCTGCCGTGTATCTATAACTCTGTACATGGAAATGTTGCACTATTTTGCCATGTAGCTAGCTCTCTGTATATTGACAAGTTGGACTCATCTGAAATGTATCTAGAACTGTGTATTTGGAAATGTTGCACTACTCTGCCATGTAGCTAGCTCTCAGTATATGGACTTGTTGGACTTTTCTGACATGTAGCTATAACTCTGTATATGGAAATGTTGCACTACTCTGCCATATAGGTAGCTCTCTTTATATGGACATTTTGGACCCGTCTCCCATGTAGCTAGCTCTTTGTAAATGGATATGTTGGACTAATCTGCCATGTAGGTAGCTCTATGTATATGAACTTTTTGGAATTGTCCACCATGTAGCAAACCCTCATATATGGACATGTTTGTCTCATCAGCCATGTAGCCAGCTCTTTGTGTATGAACATGTTGGACTCATCTACCTTATATCGAGCCCTCTAAATATACACATTTTGGACTCATCTGCCATGTAACTAACTCTCAGTGTAGGGACATGTTGAACTTATCTGCCCTGTAGACTGAACTCTGTATATGAACATGTTTGACTACTCTGCTATGTAGCTAGCTCTCAGTATATGGACATGTTGGACACATCTGCCATGTAGCTAGATCTCTGTATATAGAAATGTTGCACTACTCTGCCATGTAGCTAGTTCTATGTATATTTACACGTTGGACTCATCTGCCTTGTATAGAGAATTCTGTATATGGAAATGTTGCACCACTCTGCCAAATATCTATCTCTGTGTACATGGATATGTTGGACTGATCCGACATGTAGATAGCTCTCTGTACATGAACATATACGACTTGACTGCCATGAAGCTAGATCTAAGTATATGGATATGTAAGATGCATCAGCCATGTAGCGAGCTCTTTGTGTATGAACATGTTAGACTCATCTGCCTTTTAGCAAGGCTTCTAAATATACACATGTTGGACTCATCTGCCATGTAGCTTACTTCAGTATATGGACATGATGGACTCATCTGCCATGTAGCTAGAACATGGTATAGGGAAATTTTGCTCTACTCTGACATGTAGCTAGCTCTCAGTATATGGACACGTTGGAATCATCAGCCATGTAGCTAGTACTCTGTATATGGAAATGTTGCACGACTCTGCCATGTAATCAGCTGTCCATATACAGACATGTTGTTCTCCTCTGCCATTTAGCAAGCTCTTAGTTTATGGACACGCTGTAATCATCTGCCATGTAGGTAGAACTCTGTAAATGGAAATGATGCACTACTCTGCCATGTAGCTAATTCTCTATATGGACATGTTGGCCTCATCGGCCAAGCAGCTAGAACTCGGTTTATGGAAATGTTGCACTACTCTGCCATTTAGCTAGGCCTCTGTAAGTGGACATTTTGTACTTGTCTGCCATGTAGCTAGCTCTCTGTACATGGACATGTTGGACTGATCAGCTACGTAGGTAGCTCTCTGTATATGAAGATATTGGACTTGTCTGCCATATAGCTAGCCCTGTAATTATGAACATTTTGGACTCATCTACTACATAGCTAACTCTCAGTATATGTACATGTTGTACACGTCTGCAATGTGGCCAACTCTTTGTGTATGAACATGTTGGATTCATCTGCATTGTAGCCAGACCTCTAAATAAACACATGTTGGACTCATCTGCCTTGTAGCTAATTTTCCATATATAGACATGTTGTAGTAATCTGCCATGTAGCTAGAACTCTGTATATGGAAACGTTGCACTACTCTGCCATGTAGCTAGCTCTCTGTATATGGACATGTTGGATTCATCAGCCATGTAGCCAGCTCTCTGTGTATGGATATGTTGGACTCATCTGCCATGTAAGTAGAACACTGTATTTGTAAATGTTGCACTGCACTGCCATGTAGCTACCTCCCTGTATATGGACACGTTGGATTCATCAACCATGTAGCCAGTTCTCTGTGTTTGGATATGTTGGTCTCATCTGCCTTGTAACTAGCCCTCTAAATATACACATATTGACCTCATCTGCCATGTAGCTACCACTAAGTATATGGACATGATGGACACATCTTCCATGTAGCTTGAACTCTGTATATTGAAATGTTGCATTACTCTGCCATGTAGCTAGGTCTCTGTATATGGACATGTTGTACTCATCTGCCAAGTAGCTTGCTCTCAGTATATGGACATGTTGTACTCATCTGCCATGTAGCTGGATCTCGGTATATGGAAATGTTGCACTATTCTGCCATGTAGCTAGCTCTCTGTATATTAACACGTTGGATTCACATGCCATGTAGCTAGAATTTTGTATATGGACTTTTTGGATTCTTCTGCCATGGAGCTAGAACACTGTATATGGAAATGTTGCACTTCTCTGCCATGGACATTTTGGACTCATCTGCCTTATAGGTAGCTCTGTGTGCATGGATATGTTGGACTGATCTGCCATACAAGTAGCTCTCTGTATATGAACATATTGGAATTTTCTGCAATGTAGCAAACTCTCAGTTTATAGACATGCTGTACTCATCTGCCTTGTAGTGATCCCTCTAAATATACACATGTTGGACTCATCTGCCACATAGCTAGAACTCTGTATATGGAAATGTTGCACTACTCTGCCATGTAGCTAGCTATCTGTACATGGACACGTTGGACTCACTTGACAAGTAGCTAGCTCTCAGTATATGGATGCATTGGAGCCATCTGCCATGTAGCTGAAACTCTTTATATGGAAATGATGCACTACTCTGCCATGTAGTTAGTTCTCTGTATATGGACACGTTGATCTCATCTGCCATGTAGCTAGAATTGGGTATAAGGAAATGTTGTACTACTCTGCCATGGAGGTAGCTCTCTGTAAGTAGACATATTTGACTCATCTGCCATGTAGCTAGCTCTCTGTACATGGATATGTTGTATTGATCTGCTATGTAGGTAGCTCTCTGTATATGAAGATATTGGACTTGTCTGCCATATACCTAGCCCTCTAGTTATAAACATGTTGGATTCATTTGCTTCAAATCTAACTCTCAATATATGTACATGTTGGACTCATCTGCCATGTAGCCACCTCTCTATGTATGAACATGTTGTACTCATCTGTATTGTAGCTAGCACTCTTAATATATACAAGTTGGATTCATATGCCACATAGCTAGAACTCTGTATATGGAAATATTGCACTACTCTGCCATGTAGCTGTCTCTCTGTATATGGACACGTTGGTATCATCTGCCATGTAGTTAGAACCCTGTATATGGAAATTATGCCATACTCTGCCATGTAGCTCATTCTCTGTATATGGACACCTTGACCTCATCTGTCATGTAGCTAGAATTCAGTATATGGAAGCATTGTACTACTCTGCCATGGAGCTAGCTCTCTGTAAATGGACATTTTGGACACAATTGCCATTTAGCTCGCTCTCTGTACATGGATATGTTGGAATGATCTGCCATGTAGGTAGCTTTCTGTATATGAAGATATTGAACTTGTCTGCCATATACCTAGCCCTCTAATTATAAACATGTTGGACTCATGTGCAACATAGCTAATTCTCAGTATATGTAAATGTTGCACTCATCTGCCATGTAGCCAGTTCTTTGTATATGAACATGTTGGACTCATCTGTATTTTAGTTAGCCCTCTAAAGATACACATGTTGGACTCATCTGCCATGTAGCTAGAACTCTTTATATGGAAATGTTTCATGATTCTGCCATATAGCTAGCTCTCTGTATATGGGCATTTTGGGCTCTTCTGCCATTTGGCTAGCTCTCTGTACATGGATATGTTGGACGGATCTGCCATGTAGGTAGCTCTCTGTATATGATCATATTCGACTTGTCTGCCATGTACATAGTTCTCAGTAGATGAACATGTTGGACTCATCAGCCATGTAGCCAGCTCTCTCTGTATGAGCATATTGGACTCATCTGCCTTGTAGCTAGTCCTTTATATAAATACATATATGTTTGACTCATCTGCCATGTAGTTAGCTCTCAGTATATGGACATGTTGGACCCATCTTGACATGTAGCTAGTACTCTGCATATGGACATGTTGGACTACTCTGCCATGTAACTAGCTCTCAGTATATGGACACGTTGGACTCATCTGTCATGTAGCTGGAACACTGTATATGGAAATGTTGCACTGCACTGCCATGTAGATAGTTCTCTGTATATGGACATGTTTGATTCATCAGCCATGTAGCCTCCTCTCTCTGTATGGACATGTTGGACTCATCTGACATGTAGCTAGCCCTCTAAATATACACATGTTGGACTCATCTGCCATGTAGCTAACTCACAGTATATGGGCATAATGGACTCATCTGCCATGTAGCTAGAACTCTGTATATGGATATGTTGCACTTCTCTGCCATGAAGCTAATTCTCTGTATATGGACACGTTGGACTCATCTGTCATGTAGCTAGCTCTCTGTACGTGGAAATGTTGGACTGATCTGCTATGTAGGTAACTCTCTGTATATGAACATATTGGACTGGTCTGCCATGTAGCTAGCTCTCTCTATATTGACACGTTGGACTCACTTGCAATGTTGCTAGAAGTCTGTATATGGAAATGTTGCACTACTCTGCCATATAGCTAGTTCTCTCTATATGGACTTGTTGGACTATTCTGCCTTGTATCTAGAACTCTGTATATGGAAAGTTTGCACTACTCTGCCATGTAGCTAGAACTCTGTATATGGAAAGTTTACACTACTCTGCCATGTAGTTAGCTCTCTGTATATGGACACTTTGGACTCGTCTGCCTTGTAGCTAGTTCTCTGTGCATGGATATGTTGGACTGATCTGCCATGTAGGTACCTCTCTGTATATGAACTATTGGAATTGTCTGCCATGTAGCAAGCTCTCAGTATATGGACATTTTGGACTCATCAGCCATGTACCAATCAGTCTGTGTATGAGCATGTTGGACTCATCTGCATTGTATCGAGCCCTCTGATTATACACATGTTGGATTCATCTGCCATGTAGATAGAACTCTGTATATGGAAATGTTGCTCTACTGTGCCATGTAGGTAGCTCTGTGTACATCTATGTTGGAGTGATCTGCCATGTAGGTAGCTCTCTGTACATGAACATATTTGTATTTTCTGCCATGTAGTTAGCTCTCAGTATACGAACATGGTGGACTTATCAGCCATGTAGCCATGTGTCTGTGTATGAACATGTTGGATTCATCTGCGTTGTAGCTAGCCCTCTAAATATACACATGTTGGACTCATCTGCCATTTAGCTAACTCTCAATATATGGACATGTTGGATTCATCTGCCATGTAGGTTGCTGTTTGTATATGAACATATTTGACTTGTCTGCCATATAGCTAGCTCTCTGTATATGGACATTGTGGACTCATCAGCCATATAGCCAGCTCTCTCTGTTTGAACATGTTGGACTAATCTGCCTTGTAGCTAGTCCTCTATATATACACATGTTGGACACATCTGCCATGCAGCTTACTCTCAGTATATGGACATGTTGTACAAATCTGACATGTAGCAAGGACTCTTTATATGGACATGTTAGACTCATCAGCCATATAGCCAGCTCTCTCTGTATGAACATGTTGGACTAATCTGCCTTGTAGCTAGTCCTCTATATATACATATGTTGGACACATCTGCCATGCAGTTTACTCTCAGTATATGGACATGTTGTACAAATCTGCCATGTAGTTAGAGCTCTGTATATGGATATGTTGGACTCATCTGCCATGTAGCTAGAACTCTGTATATGGTAATATTCCACTACTCTGTCATGTACTTAGCTATTTCTATATGAACATATTGGAGTTGTCTTCCATATAGCTAGTTCTCTGTATACGGACATGTTGGTCTCATTAGCAATGTAGCCATCTCTCTGTGTATGAACATGTTGGACTCATCTGCCCTAGAGATAGTACTCTATATATACACATGCTGAACTCATCTGCCATAAAGCTAACTCTCAATATAAGCTATGTTGGACTCTTCTGCCATGTAGCTAGTACTCTGTATATGGACATGTTGGACTACTCTACCATGTAGCTAACTCTCAGTATATGGACACATTGACCTCAACTGCCATGGAGCTAGAGCTCTGTATATGGAAATGTTGCACTACTCTGCCATTAAGCTAAGTCACTGTATATGGACATTTTGTACTCCACTGCCATGAAGCTAGCTCTCTGTGCATGTATATGTTGGCCTGATGTGCCTTGTAGGTAGCTCTCTGTATATGTACATGTAGCTAGCTCTCAGTACATGGACATGTTGGACTCAACAGCCATGTAGCCATTTGTCTCTGTATGAAGATGTTGCACTCATCTACCTTGAAGCTTGCCGTATAAATATACACATGTTTTACTCATCTGCAATGTAGCTGTCAGTATATGGACATATTGGACTCATCTGCCATGTAGCTTTGTTGTTGTTGTTAAGTGCCGTCGAGTCGGTTCCGACCCATAGCGACCCCGACAGGGTTTCCGAGGGTGTAAATCTTTACGGGAGTAGAAAGCCTCATCTTTCTCCCGCGGAGCAGCTGGTAGTTTCGAACCACTGACCTTAC
>NW_006409027.1:74243-80852 GCF_000296735.1 Chrysochloris asiatica | reverse complement strand
TGCCATGTAGCCAACTCTCTGTGTATGAACATTTTGGAATCATCTGCCTTGTATCGAGCCCTCTAAATAAATATACACATGTTGGACTCATTTGCCATGTAGCTAACTCTCAGTATATGGATATTTTGGACTCATCTGCCCTGTAGAAAGAACTCTTTATATGGATATTTTGGACTACACTGCCATCTAGCTAGCTCTCATTATATGGACACTTTGGACTTATCTTCCATATAGCTAGAACTCTGTATATAGAAAAGTTGAAGAACTTTACCATATAGCTATCTCTGTGTACAAGGGTGTGTTGGACTGATCTGACTTGTATGTAGCTCTTTGTACATGAACATATTGAACTTGTCTGCCTTGTAACTAGCTCTCAGCATATGGACAGGTTGGACTCATCAGCCATGAAGCCAACTCTCTGTGTATGAACATGATGGATTCATCTGACTTGTATCGAGCCCTCTAATTATACACATGTTCATGTTGGACTCATCTGACATGTAGCTAACTCTCAGTATATGGACATGTTGGACTCATCTGCTATGAATCTAGTACTCTGTATGTTGGCATGCTGAACTACTCTGCCATGTAACTAGCTCTCAATAAATGGATTTGTTGGACTCATCTGACATGTAGCTGGAAGTCTGTATATGGAAATGTTGAACTACTCTGACATGTATCTAGCTCTCTTCATATGGACAATTTGGAATCATCTGCCATGAGTCTAGCTCTCAGTATATGGACACATTGGAATCACCTGCCATGTAGCTAGAATTCTGTATATGGAAATGTTGCACTACTCTGCATGTAGCTAGCTCTCTGTATATGGACATTTTGGATTTTTCTGCCATGTAGCCAGCTCTCTGGACATGGATATGTTGGACTGATTTGCCATGTAGGTAGCTCTCTGCATATGAACATATTGGACTTGTCTGCCATGTAGGGAGCTTTAAGTATATGGACATGTTGGATTCATCAGTGATGTAGCCAGCTCTCTGTGTATGAACATGTGGGACTCGTCTGCCTTGTAGCTAGCCTTCTAAATATATATATGTTTGACTCATCTGCCATGTAGCTTACTCTCAGTATATGGACATAATGGATTCATCTTCCATGTAGCTAGATATCTGCATATGGAAATGTTGCTCTTCTTTGCCATTTAGCTATCTCTCTGTATAGGGACACTTTGGACTCATCTGCCATGTAGCTAGCTCTCAGTATATGGACTTGTTGGACTCATCTGCCTTGTACCTAGTCCTCTATATATACAAATGTTGGACACATCTGCCATGTAGCTTACTCTCAGTATATGGATATGTTGGACTCATCTGCCATGTAGCTAGTACTCTGTATATGGACATGTTGGACTCATCTGACATGTAGCTAGCTCTCAGTATATTGACACGTTAAACTCATCTGCTATGGAGCTAGAACTCTGTATACGGTAATGTAGCATTACTCTGTAATATAGCTAGCTCTCTGTATGTGGACATGTTGGACTCATTAAGCATGTAGCCATCTCTCTCTTTATGAACATGTTGGACTCATCTGGCTTGGTGATAGTACTCTATATGTACACATGTTGGACTCATCTGCCATAAAGCTCACTCACAGTATATGACCATGTTGGACTCATCTGCCATGTAATTAGTAATCTTTATGTGGACATGTTGGACTAAACTGCCATGTAGCTAACTCTCAGTATATGGACACTTTGGCCTCATCTGCCATGGAGCTTGAGCTTTGTATATGGAAATGTTGCACTACTCTGCCATGTAGCTAACACTTTGTGCATGGATATGTTGGACTGATCTGCCATGTAAGTAACTCTCTGTATAAGAACGTATTAGACTTGTCTGCCATTTAGCTAGCTTTCACTATATGGACATGTTGGACTCAACAGCCATGTAGCCATCTGTCTCTGTATGAACATGTTGCACTCATCTGTCTTGAAGCTTGCCTTATAAATATACACATGTTGGACTCATCTGCCATGTAGCTAACTCTCAGTATATGGACATGTGGGACTCATCTGCCATGTAGCTAATCCACTGTATATGAACATGTTGGACTACTCTGCCATGAAGGTAGATATCAGTATAAGGACACTTTTGACTAATCTACCATGTAGCTAGAACTCTGTATATGGAAATGTTGCACTACACTGCCATGAAGCTAGCTCTCTGTAAATGGGCATTTTGGACTTATCTACCAAGTAGCTAGCTTTCTGTGCATGGATATGTTAGAGTGATCTGCTATGTAGATACCCCTCTGTACATGAACATATTGGAGAAGACTGCCATGTAGCTAGCTCTCAGTATATGGACATGTTTTACTCATCAGCCATGTAGCCAGCTCTCTGTATGAATATGTTGCACTTATCTGCCTTGTATCTTTCCCTATAAATATACACAGGTTGGACTCATCTGCCATATAGCTATCTCAGAGTATATGGACATGTTGGACTCATTTGCTATGTAGATAGTATTTTGTATATGGACATGTTGGACTACTCTGCCATGTAGCTAGCTCTCAATATATGGACACGATGGACGCATCTTTCATGTAGCTATTACTCTGTATATGGACATGTTGGACTATTTAGCGATGTACCTAGCTCTCAGTATACGGACTCTTTGGACTCATCTGCCATGTAGCTAGAACTGTGTACATGGAATTGTTGCACTACTCTGAAATGTAGCTAGCTCTCTGTATATTGTCAAGTTGGATTCATCTGCCATGTTACTAGAACTCTGTATATGGAAATGTTGAACTTCTCTGCCATGTAGCTTGCTCTCTCTATATGGACATGTTGGACTCACCTGCCAAGTAGCTAGAACTCTGTGTATGGAAATGTTTCACTAATCCGCCATGTAGCTAGCTGTCTGTATATGAACTTGTTGGACTCTACTGCCATGTAGCTAGAATTCTGTATATGGAAATGTTGCACTACTCTGCCATGAACCTAGCTCTCTGTATATGGACATTTTGGACTCATCTGACATGTAGCTAGCTCATTGTAAATGGATATGTTGGACTGATCTGCCATGTAGACAACTCTCTGTGTATGAACCTGTTAGACTCATCTGCTTTATATTGAGCCCTCCAAATATACATATGTTGGACTCATTTGCCATGTAGCTAACTTTCAGTATATGCACATGTTGGACTCATGTGCCCTGTAGCTAGTCCTCTTTATGTGGACATGTTGGACTACTCTGACATGTAGCTTGAACTCTGTATATGGAAATGTTGCAGAACACTGCCATGTAGCTATTTCTGTGTACATGGATATGTTGGACTGATCTGACATGTAGGTAGCTCTCTCTACATAAACATATTGGGCTTGTCTGCCATGTAGCTAGCTTTCAGTATATGGACATGTTGGACTCATCAGCCATATAGATATCTTTCTCTCTATGAACATGTTGCACTCATCTGCCTTGAAGCTTGCCCTGTAAATATACACATGTTGGACTCATCTGCTATGTAGCTAATTCTCAGTATATGGACATCTTTGACTACTCTGACTTTTAGCTAGTCCTCTGTATATGGACATGTTTGACTTCTCTGCCATGAAGCTAGCTCTCAGTATAGGGACACTTTGGATTCTGCCACATAGCTCACTCACAATATATGGACATGTTGGACTTATTTTCTATGTAGCTAGAATTCTGTATATGGACATGTTGGAATACTCTGCCGTGAAGCTAGCTCTCAATATATGGACACGTTGGACTCATCTGCCATGTAGCTAGTAGTCTGCATATGGAAATGTTGGATTACTCTGTGATGTAGCTAACTCTCAGTATATGGGCACGTTGGACTCATCTGCCATATAGCTAGAACTCTGTACATAGAAATATTGCACTACTCTGAAATGTAGCTAGCTCTCTGTATATTGTCACGTTGGATTCATCTGCCATGTAGCTAGAATTCTATATATGGAAATAATACACTACTCTGACATGTAGCTAACATTCTAAATATGGACATTTTGGACTCATCTGCCATATAGCTAGTTCTCTGTAAATGTATATGTTGGACTGATCTACCATGTAGGTAGCTCTCTGTATATGAACATATTTTAATTTTCTGCCATGTAGCTAGCTCTTTGTATATGAACATGATGGACTCATAAGCCATGTAACCAACTCTCTGTGTATGAACTTGTTGGACTCATCTGCCTTGTAGCTAGACCTCTAAATATACACATGTTGGATTTATCTGCCATGTAGCTAACTCTCAGTATATGGACATGTTAGACACATCTGCCATGTAGCTAGTACTCTGTATATCGATATGTTGGACTACTCTGCTATGTGGCTAACTTACAGTATATGGACATGTTGGACTCATCAGCCATGTAGCTAGCTATCTGTACATGGATATATTGGACTGATCTGCTTTGTAGGTAGCTCTCTGTATATGAACATATTGGACTTGTCTGACATGAACCAGCTCTCTGTATATGGACATGTTGGATTCATCAGCCATGTAGCCAGCTTTTTGTGTATGAACATGTTGGACTCATCTGCTTGTAGCTAGTCCTCTGTATATACATATGTTGGACTCATCTGCCATGTAGCTGGAACTCTGTATTTGGACATGTTGCACTATTCTGCCATGTAGCTAGATGTCTGTATATGGACAAGTTGGAATCATCTGCCATGTAGCTAGAACTCTGTATATGGAAATGTTGCTCTACTCTGCCATGTAGCTAACTCTCTATATATGGACACGTTGGACTCATCTGCCATGTAGCTTGAACTCTGTATATGGAAATGTTGCACTACACTGCCATGTAGCTACCTCACTGAAAATGGACTTTTTGGACTTGTCTGCCATGTAGCTAGCTCTCTGTACATGGATATGTTGAACTGATCTGCTTTGTAAGTATTTCTATGTATATGAAGATATTGTTCTTCTCAAAAATGTAGTTTGCCCTCTAAATATACACATGATGGACTCATCTGCCATATAACTGACTCTGAGTGTATGGACATATTGGACTCATCTGCCTTTTAGCTAGTACTCTGCATAAGGATATGTTGGACTACTCTGCCATATAGCTAGCTCTCATATATGGACACGATGGACTACTCTGCCATGTAGCTAGCTCTCTGTATATGAAAACGTTGGACTCATCTGCGATGTAGCTAGAACTCTGTATATGGAAATGTTTCACTACTATTCCATGTAGCTACCTCTCTGTAAATGGACACGTTGAACACATCTGCCATGTAGCTTGAACTCTATATATGGAAATGATGCACTACCCTGCCATGTAGCTTGCTCTCTTTATATGGACCTTTTGGACTCGTATGCCATGTAGTTAGAACTCTGTATATGGGCATTTTGGACTTGTCTTCCATGTAGCTAGCTCTTTGTAAATGGATATATTAGACTAATCTGCCATGTTGGTAGCTCTCTGTATACCAACATATTGGACTTGTCTGCCCTGTAGCTAGCTGTCACTATATGGACATGTTGGACTCATCAGCCATGTAGTCATCTCTCTGTGTATGAACATGTTGGACTCATCTGCCTTGTAGCTTGCCCTCTAAATATGCATACGTTGGACTCATCTGTCATGTAGCTAGAACTCTGTATATGGCAATGTTGTGCTACTCTGCCATGTAGGTAGCTCTCTGTATATGGACATGTTGGATTACTCTGCCATGTAGCTAGCTCTCAATATATGGATATGTTGGACTCATCTTCCACGTTGTTAAAACACTGTATATCGAAATCTTGCACTACTCTGTCATGTAGCTAGCTCTCTGTATATGGACATGTTGGCCTCATCAACCAATTAGCCAACTCTCTGTGTATGAACATATTGGACTCATCTGCCTTGTAGCTATCCACGTAAATATAGACATGTTGTATTCATCTGCCATAAAGCTTTACTCTCAGTATATGGACATTTTTAACACATCTGCCATGTAGCTAGTATTTCGTATACAATTATGTTGGACTACTCTGCCAAGTAGCTAGCTCTCAGTATATGTATGCATTCGACTCATGTTCCATGTAGCTAGAAGCCTGTATATAGAAATGTTGCACTACTCTGCATTGTAGCTAGCTCTCTGTATATGGATATGTTGGACAGATGTGCTGTTTAGTTTGTTCTCTGTATATGAAGATATTATTTGACATGTAACTAACTCTCCATATATGGACATGTTTGACTCATCTGCCATGTAGCTAGTACTCTGTATATGGACATGTTGGACTACTCTACCATTTAGTTAGCTCTCAGTATATGCACACTTTGGACTCATCTACCATGAAGCTAGAACTGTTCATATGGAAATGTTGCACTACTCTGGCCTGTAGCTCGCTCTGTGTACATGGATATGTTGGACTGATCTGACATGTAGGTAGCTCTCTATATATGAACATAGTGGAATTCTTTGCCATGAAGCTTGCTCTCAGTATATGGCCATGTTGGACTCATCTGCCATGTAGTTAGTACTCTGCATATGGACATGTTGGACTACTCTGCCATATAGCTAGCTCTCAGTACATGGACATGTTGGACTCATCTGCCATGTAGCTACACCTCTGTATATGGAAATGTTGCACTACTCTGCAATGTATCTA
>NW_006409027.1:67985-74133 GCF_000296735.1 Chrysochloris asiatica | reverse complement strand
TGGACTCAACTGTCATGTAGATAAATCTCAATATATGGACATATTGGACTCAACTGCCATGGAGCTAGTACACTGTATATGGACATATTGGACTACTCTGCCATGTAGCTAGTTCTCAGAATATGCACACTGTTGAGTCATCTGCCATGGAGCTAGAATTCTGTATATGGAAATGTGGCACTATTCTTCTGTGTTGCTTGTTCTCTGTTATGGACATATTGGACTCATCTGCCATGTAGCTAGTTCTCAGTATATGCACACGTTTGAGTCATATGCCATGGAGCTAGAATTCTGTTTATGGAAATGTGGCACTATTCTTCTGTGTTGCTTGCTATCTGTTATGGACATATTGGACTCATTTGCATTGTAGCTAGTCCTGTATATATACACATGTTGGACTCATCTTTCATGTAGCTAGCTCTCAGTATATGGACACGTTGGACTCATCGGCCATGTATCTAGTACTCTGTATATGGACACATTGCACTCATCTTCCATGTATCTACAACTCTGTATATGGAAATGTTGCACTACTCTTCCATGTAGCTAGTCTCTGTATATGGACATTTTGGACTCGCCTGCCATGTAGCTAGCTTTCTGTGTATGGATATGTTGGAGTAATCTGTCACGTAGTTAGATCTCCGTATATGAACATATTTGACTTGTCTGCCATGAAGCTAGCTCTCTGTATACGGAAATGTTGGACTCCTCAGATATGTAGACAGCACTCTATGTATGAACATGTTGGAAACATCTGCCTTGCAGCTAGTCCTCTATATGTACACATGTTGGACTCATCTGCCATGTAGCTAAATCTCAGTGTATGGACATGTTGGATTCATCTGCCATGTAGCTAGAACTCTGTATATGTAAATGTGGAACTACTCTGCGTGTTGCTAGTTCTGTGTATATGCACATATTGGACTCGTCTGTCATGTAGCTGTCACTCTGGGCATGGCTATCTTGGACTGATCTGCCATGTAGGTAGCTCTCTGTTTATGAACATGTTGAACTTGTCTGCCATGTAGCTAGATCTCTGTATATGGATATGTTGGACTCATCAGCCATGTAGCAAGCTCTCTCTGCATGAACAAGTTGGACTCATCTGCCTTGTATCTAGTTCTGTATATAAACACATGTTGGACTCATCTACTTTGGAGATAAATCTCAGTATATGGACATGATGGACTCATCTGCCATGTAGCGAATATTCTGTATTTGGACATGTTGAACTTCTCTGCCATATACCTAGTTCTCAGTATATGGTCACCTTGCATTCATCTGCCACGGAGCTAGAATTCTGTATATGGAAATGTGGCACTACTCTGCCGTGTTGCTAGCTATGTGTATATGGACATATTGGACTCGTCTGCCCTGTAGCTAGATCTCTGAGCATGGATATGTTGGACTGATGTGCCCTGTAGTAGCCCTCTGTATATGAACATGTTGGACTTATCAGCCAGGTAGCTTGATCTCTGTATATGAATATGTTGGACTCAGCAGCCATGTAGCCAGCTCTCTCAGCATGAACATGTTGGATTCATCTGCCTTGTAGCAAGTTCTCTATATATACACATATTGGACTCGACTGCCATGTAGCTGAATCTCAATATACGGACATATTGGACTCAACTTCCATGTAGCTAGGTCTCTGTGCATGGATATGTTGGGCTGATGTGCCCTGTAGTAGCTCTCTGTATATGAACATGTTGGACTTGTCTGCCAGGTAGCTAGATGTCTGTATATGAATATGTTGGATTCAGAAGCCATGTAGCCAGCTCTCTCTGCATGAACATGTTGGATTCATCTGCCTTGTAGCAAGTTCTCTATATGTACACATATTGGACTCGTCTGCCATGTAGCTAAATCTCAATATATGGACATATTGGACTCAACTGCTGTGGAGCTATTACACTGTATATGGACATATTGGACTACTCTGCCATGCAGCTAGTTCTCAGTATATGCATACTTTTAAGTTATCTGCCATGGAGCTAGAATTCTGTATATGGAAATGTGGCACTATTCTTCTGTGTTGCTTGCTCTCTGTTATGGACATATTGGACTCATCTGCCATGTAGCTAGTTCTCAGTATATGCACACGTTTGAGTCATCTGCCATGGAGCAAGAATTCTGTGTATGGAAATGTGGCACTATTCTTCTGTGTTGCTTGCTATCTGTTATGGACATATTGGACTCATCTGCCTTGTTGCTAGTTCTTTATATATACACATGATGGACTCATCTGCCATGTAACTAGCTCTCAGTGTATGGACACGTTGGACTCATCTGCCATGGAGCTATAACTCTGTATATGGAAATGGGGTACTGTTCTTCTGTGTTGCTAGCTTTCTGTATATGGATATATTGGACTCGTCTGGCATGAAGCTAGCTCTCTGTGTACGGATATGTTGGACTGATCTGTCATGTGGGTAGCTCTCTGTATATGAACATGTTGGACTTGTCTGCTATGTAGCTACATCTCTGTCTATGGATATGTTGGACTAATCAGCCTTTGAGCCAACTCTCTCTGCGTGAACAAGATGGACTCATCTTCCTTGTAGCTAGTCCTCTAAATATACACATTTTGGACTCATCTTCCATGTAGCTAAAGCTCAGTATATGGATATGCTGATCTCATCTACATGTAGCTAGTACTCTGTATATGGACATGTTGGACTTCTATGCCATGTAGTTAGCTCTCAGTATATGAACATGTTGGACTCATCTGCCATGTAGCGAGAACTCTATATATGGAAATGTTGCACAACTTTTCCATGTATCTAGTCTCTCTATATGGACATTTTGGACTTGTCTGCCTTGTAGCTAGCTCTCTGTGCATGGATATCATGGACTGATCTGCCAGGGTGATAGCTCTCTGTATATGAACATATTGGACTTGTCTGCCATATAGCTAGCTCTCTGTATATGGAAATATTGGACTCCTCAGTCATGTAGCCAGCTTTCTGTGTATGAACATGTTGGATGCATCTGCCTGCAGCTAGTCCCCTGTATATATACATGTTGGATTCAGATGCCACGTAGCTAACTCTCAGGATATGGACATGTTGAACTCACCTGCCATGTAGCTAGTACACTGTATATGGACATGTAGGACTTCTCTCCCATGTAGCTAGCTCTTAGTATATGGACACGTTGGAATCATCTTCCATGGATCCAGAACTCTGTATATGGATATGCCGTGCTGCTAACTCTGTGTATATGGACATATTGAACTCGTCTGCAATGTAGCTAGCTCTCTGTGCATGAATATGTTGAATTGATCTGCCATGTAGGTAGCTCTCTGTATATGAACATGTTGGAATTGTGTGGCATGTAGCTAGATATTTGTATATGAATATGTTGGAATCATCCCCCATATTGACAACTCACTCTGCATGAACAAGTTGGACTCATCTGCCTTATAGCTAGTCCTTTAAATATACACATGTTGGACTCATCTGACATGTAGCTAGTACTCTGTATATGGACATGTTGGACTTCTATGCCATTTAGCTACCTCTCAGTATATAGACACATTAGACTCATCTTCCATGTAGCTACAACTCTGTATGTATATGGAAATGATGCATTATTCTTCCATGTAGCTAGTCTCTGTATATAGACATTTTGGACTTGCCTGTCATGTAGCTAGCTTTCCGTGTATAGATATGTTGGAGTGATCTGCCACATAGTTAGATCTCTGTATATAAACATATTTGATTTGTCTGCCATGTAGCTAGCTCTCTGTATACGGAAATGTTGGACTCCTCAGACATGTAGACAGCACTCTATGTATAAACATGTTGGACACATCTGCCTTGCAGCTAGTCCTCTATATATACATATGTTGGACTCATCTGCCATGTAGCTAGAACTCTATATGTAAATGTGGAACTACTCTGCGTGTTGCTAGTTCTGTGTATATGCACATATTGGACTCGTCTCTCATGTAGCTGGCTCTCTGTGTATGGATATGTTGGACTGATCTGCCATGTAGGTAGCTCTCTGTATCTGAACATGTTGAACTTGTCTGCCATGTAGCTAGATCTCTGTATAACGATATGTTGGACTCATTAGCCATGTAGCCAGCTCTCTCTGCATGCACATGTGGGACTCATCTGCCTTGTAGCTAGTTCTCTATATAAACACATGTTGGACTCATCTATCATGGAGATAAATCTCAGTATATGGACATGTTGGACTCATCTGCATGTAGTAAATACTCTGTATTTGGACATGTTGAACTTCTCTGCCATGTACCTAATTCTTAGTATATGGTCACCTTGCATTCTTCTGCCATGGAGCTAGAATTCTGTGTATGGAAATGTGGCACTATTCTTCTGTGTTGCTTGCTCTCTGTTATGGACATATTGGACTCATCTGCCATGTAGCTAGTTCTCAGTATATGCACACGTTTGAGTCATCTGCCATGGAGCAAGAATTCTGTATATGAAAATGTGGCACTATTCTTCTGTGTTGCTTGCTATCTGTTATGGACATATTGGACTCATCTGCCATGTAGGTAGTTCTCAGTATATGCACACGTTTGAGTCATATGCCATGGAGCTAGAATTCTGTATATGGAAATGTGGCACTATTCTTCTGTGTTGCTTGCTATCTGTTATGGACATATTGGACTCATCTGCCATGTAGCTAGTTCTCAGTATATGCACATGTTTGAGCCATCTGCCATGGAGCAAGAATTCTGTATATGAAAATTTGTCACTATTGTTCTGTGTTGCTTGCTATCTGTTATGGACATATTGGGCTCATCTGCCTATTAGCTAGTTCTCTATATATACACATGATGGACTCATCTGCCATGTAGCTAAATCTCAGTATATGGACATTTTGAATACATCAGCCATGCACCTAGTACTCTGTATATGGACATGTGGGATTTCTTTGCCTTGTAGCTAGCTCTCAGTATATGGACACGTTGGACTCATCTGCCATGGAGCTAGAACTCTGTATATGGAAATGGGGCACTATTCTTCTGTGTTGCTAGCTCTCTGTATATGGACATATTAGACTCGTCTGGCATGAAGCTACTTCTCTGTGCAAGGATATGTTGGACTGATCTGTCATGTAGGTAGCTCTCTGTATATGAACATGTTGGACTTGTCTGCTATGTAGCTACATCTCTGTATATGGATATGTGGGACTCATCAGCCATGGAGACAACTCTCTCTCTATGAACAAGTTGGACTCATCTTCCTTGTAGCTAGTCCTCCAAATATACACATTTTGGACTCATCTTCCATGTAGCTAAAGCTCAGTATATGGACATGCTGAACTCATCTCCATGTAGCTAGTACTCTGTATTTGGACATGTTGGACTTCTAAGCCATGTTGCTAGCTTTCAGTATATGAACTTGTAGGACTCATCTGCCATGTAGCTAGAACACTGTATATGGAAATGTTGCACAACTTTTCCATGTAGCTAGTCTCTCCATATGGACATTTTGGACTCTTCTGCCATGTATCTAGCTTTCTGTGCATGGATATGTTAGACTGATCTGCCAGGGAGGTAGCTCTCTGTATATGAACATGTTGGACTTGTCTGCCATATAGCTACACCTCTGTCTATGGATATGTTGGACTCATTAGCAATGTAGCCAGCTCTCTCTGTATGAACATGTTGGACTCATGTGTGTTGTAGATAGTCCTCAATATGTACACATGTTGGACTCATCTGCCAGGTACATAATCTCAGTTTATGGACATGTTTTTCTCTTCTGCCATGCAGCTAGAATTCTGTATATGGACACGTTGGAATTATCGGCCATGTAGCTAGCTCTCAGTATATGGACACGTTGGACTCATCTGCCCTGGAGCTAGAACTCTGTATATGGAAATGTGGCACTACTCTGCCGTTTTGCTAGCTCTTTGTATATGGACATATTGGATTCGTCTGGCATGAAGGTAGATCTATGAGCATGGATATGTTGGACTGATCTGCCGTGTAGCTAGCTCTCAGTATATGAACATGTTGGACTCATCTGCCATGTAGCTAGAACTCTGTATATTGAAATGTTGCACTACTCTTCCATATAGCTAGTCCCTCTATATGGACATTTTGGACTCGTCTGCCATGTAGCTAGCTCTCTGTGCATGGATATGTTGGACTGATCTGCCATGTAGG
>NW_006409027.1:66192-66810 GCF_000296735.1 Chrysochloris asiatica | reverse complement strand
GCTATCAGTATATGGACACATTGGACTCATCTGTCATGTGGCTAGAACTCTGAATATGGAAATGTAGCACTACTCCCTCATGTAGCTAGCTCACTGTATATGCATATTTTGGACTCGTCTGCCATGTAGCTATCTCTCTGCATGGACATGTTGGACTGATCTGTCATAGGAAGCTCTCTGTATATGAACATATTGGAATTGTCTGCCATGTAGGTAGCTCTCAGTTCATGGACATGTTGGACACATCAGAAATGTAGCCATCTCTCTTTTGATGAACATTTTGGTATCATCTGCCTAGTAGCTATTGCTCTAAATATACACATGTTGGACTCATCTCCCATTTAGCTAATTCTCAATATATGGACATGTTGGACTTATCTGCCATATAACTACTACTCTGTATATTGACATGTTTGGCGTACTCTGCTATGTAGCTAGGTCTCAGTATATGGACACATTTAACCCATCTTCCATGTACCTGGAACTCTGTATATGGAAATGTTATACTACTCTGCCATGTAGCTGTTGTTGTTGTCAGGTGCCATCGAGTCGGAACCGACTCATAGCGACCCCATGCACAGCAGAACAAAACAATGCTTGATCCTGGGCCAACCTCAC
>NW_006409027.1:58048-65422 GCF_000296735.1 Chrysochloris asiatica | reverse complement strand
CTCTGTATGAACATGTTGGATTCATCTGCCTTGTGTCCAGTCCTCTGTATGTACACATGTTGGACATATCTGCCATGTTGTTAACTCTCTGTATATGGACAAGTGGGACTCATCAGATATGTAGCCAGGTCTCTGTATGAATATATTGGACTCATCTGCCTTGTAGCTCGTTCTCTATATATGCACCTGTTGCTCTCATCTACCATGTAGTTAAATATCAGTATATGGACATGTTGGACTCATCTGCCATGTAGCTAGCTCTCTGTATACGAACATGTGAGTCTCATCAGCCATGTATCCAGCTCTCTCCCTATGAACATGTTGGACTCATCTTCCTTGTAGCTAGTCCTCTCTATATACACATGTTGGACTCATCTGACATGTAGGTAACTATCAGTATATGGACACGTTGGAGTCATCTGCCATGTAGGTATTCTCTGTATATGAATAAATTGGACTTCTACCATGAAGCTAGAACTCAGTATATGGACATGATGGACTCATCTGCCTTGTAGTTAGTCCTCTATATATACATATGTTGGACTCATCTGCCGTGTAGCTAACTCTGAGTATATGGACAAGTTGGACTCATCCGCCATGTATCTAGTACTCTGTATATGGACATGTTGGACTACTCTGTCATGAAGCTAGCTCTCAGTATATTGACACATTGGACTCATCTGCCATATATCCAGAAATCTGTATATTGAAATGTTGTACTACTCTGCCATGTAGGTATTTTTCTGTATGAGGACACATTAGACTAATCTGCCATGTATCCAGAACTCTGTATATTGAAATATTGCACTACTCTCTCATATAGCTAGCTCTCTGTATATGGACACGTTGAACTCATCTGCTATGTAGCTAGAACTCTATATATGGAAATGTAGCACTACTCTGCCATGTAGCTAGTTCTCTGTATATGGATATGTTGGATGCTTATGCCATGTAGACAAAATTCAATATTTGGAAATGTTGCACTACTATGCCATGTAGCTACCTCTCTGTATGTGGACATGTTCGACTCTTCTGTCATGTAGTAAGAAATCTGTATATGGAAATATTGCACTGTTCTGCCAGATAGCTAGCTCTCTGTATATGGACATGCTGGACTCATCTGCCATGTAACTTGAACTCTGTATATGGAAATGTTGCACTACTCTGCCATGTAGCTATTTCTCTGTATATGGGCTTTTGGCTAGTCTGCCATGTAGCTAGCTCTCTGTGCATGGTTATGTTGGACTAATCTGCCATGTAGGTAACTCTCTGTATATGAACAAATTGGACTTGTCTACCACTTAGCTAGCTCTCAGTATGTGGACATTTTGGACTCATCAGCCATGTTGCCAGGTCTCTGTGTATGAACATGTTGGACTCATCTGCTTGGTACCTAGTCCTCTATATATACATATGTTGGAATCATCTGCCATGTAGCTAGAACTCTGTATATGGAAATGTTGCACTACTCTGTCATGTAGCTAGCTTTCTGTATAAGGATATGTTTGACACTTCTGCCATGAAGCTAAAACTCAATATATGGAAATGTTGCTCTACTATGCCATGTAGCTACCTCTCTGTATATGGACATGTTTGACTCTTCTGCTATGATGTTCGAACTCTGTATATGGAAATGTTGCACTACTCTGCCATATAGCTAGTTCTCTGTATGTTGACATGTTGGACTCATCTGCCATGTAGGTAATTCTCTGTATATGAACAAATTGGACTTGTCTACCATGTAGGTAGCTCTCAGTATGTGGACATGTTGGACTCATCAGCCATGAAGCCAGGTCTCTGTATATGAACATGTTGGACTCATCTGCCTTGCAGCTAGTCCTCTATATATACATATGTTGGACTCATCTGGCATGTAGCTAGCTTTCAGAATATGGACATGTTGTACTCATCTGCCATGTAGCTAGAACTCTGTATATTGAAATGTTGAAAACTCTTCCATGTAGCTAGCTCTCTGTATATGGACACGTTAGATTCACCTGCCTTGTATGCAGAACCCTGTGTATTGAAACGTTGCACTACTCTGCCATGTAGCTAGCTCTCTGTATATGGACACTTTGGCCTCATCTGCCATGTTTCCAGAACTCTGTGTATTCAAATGCTTCACTACTCTGCCATGTAAGTAGTTCTCTTTATACTGACACTTTGGCCTCATATGCCATGTAGCTAGAATTCTGTATAGGGAAATGTTGCAATACACTGGCATGTAGCTAGCTCTCTGTATATGGACATGTTGGACTCTTCTGTCATGTAGCTAGAACAGGGTATATGGAATGTTGCACTACTCTGCCATGTAGCTAGCGCTCTGTGTATTGACATTTTGGACTCGTATGCCATGTATCTAGCTCACTGTAAATGAATATGTTGGACTGATCTGTCACGTAGTTAGCACTCTGTATATGAACATATTGGACTTGTCTGCCATGTAGCTCGCTCTCAGTATATGGACATGTTGGACTCATCAGCCACATAGACAGCTCTCTATGTATGAACATGTTGGACTCATCTGCCTTGTACTGAGCCCTCTAAACATACCCATGTTGGACTCATCTGCCATGTTGCTAACTCTCAGTATATGGACGTAATGGACTCATCTCCTTGTAGCTCGTATTCTGTATATGGACATGTTGGATTACTCTGCCATGTAGCTAGCTATCAGTATATGGAAACGTTGGACTCATCTACCATGTAGCTAGAACTCTGTATATGGAAATTATGCACTACTCTGCCATGTAGCTAGGTCTCTGTATTTGGACATATTGGATTTGTCTGCCATGTAGCTAGCTCTTTGTACATGGATATGTTGGACTGATCTGCCATGTAGGTAGCTCTCTGTATATAAAGATATGCAACTCATTTGCCTTGCAGCTAACTCTCCATATATGTACATGTTGGATTCATTTGCCATGTAGCTAGTACTCTGTATATGGACATGTTGGACTACTCTGCCATTTAGTTACATCTCAGTATATGCACTTGTTGGACTCATCTGCCATGTAGCTAGTACTCTGTATATGGACATGTTGGACTACTCTGCCATTTAGTTACATCTCAGTATATGCACTTGTTGGACTCATCTGCCATGTAGCTAAAACTGTACATATGTCCATGTTGCACTACTCTGCCATGTATCTAGCTCTCTGTATATGAACATGTTGGACTCATCTGTAATATAGCTAAAATTTTACATATGGCAAAGTTGCACTTCTCTGCCATGTAGCTAGCTCTCTGTATATGGACACGTTGGACTCATCTGTCATGTAGCTAGAACTCTGTATATGAAAATGTTGCACTACTCTGCCATGTGGCTAGCTGTCTGTATATGGACATGTTGGATTTGTCTGTGATGTAGCTAGTTCTCTGTACATCGATATGGTGGGTTGATCTGCCATGTAAGTAGTTCTCAGTATATAAACATATTTGGCTTGTTTGCCATGTAGCTAGCTCTCTGAAATTGGATATATTGGACTGATCTGCTATGTAGTTAGCTCTCTGTTTGTGAAGATATTGGACTTGTCTGCCATGTAACTAGCCCTCTAAAGATACACATGCTGGACTCACCTGCCACGTAGGAAACTTTCACAATATGGACATATTGGACTCTTCTACCATGTAGCTAGAACTCTGTATATGGAAATGCTGCACTTCTCTGTGTTGTAGCTAGCTTTCTGTATATGGACATGTTGGGCTCATCTTCCATGTAACTTGAACTCTGTATATGGAAATGTTGCAATATCCTGCCTTGTAGCTTGCTCTCTGTATATGGACATTTTGGACTAGTCTGCCATATAGCTAGCTTTCTATATATGGATATGTAGGACTGATCTCCTATGAAGGTTGCTTACTGTATATGAACAAATTGGACTTGTCTACCATGTAGGTAGCTCTCAGTATATGGACATGTTGTACTCATCTGCCATGTAGCTACAACTCTGTATATAGAAATGTTGTACTACTCTGCCATGTAGCTCGTTCTCTGTATATGGACACGTTAGATTCATCTGCCATGTATCCAGAACTCTGTATATTGAAATGCTGCACTATTCAGCCATGTAGCTAGATCTCTGTATAAGGAAACGTTGGTCTCATCTACCATGTAGCTAGAATTCTGTATATGGAAATGTTGCAATACTCTGCCATGTAGCTAGCTCCCTGTATATGGACATGTTAGACTCTTCAGCCATGTAGCTAGAACAGTGTATATGGAAATGTTGCACTACTCTGCCATGTAGCTAGTCCTCTGTATATCGACATTTTGGACTTATATGCCATGTAGCTAGCTCACTGTAAATGGATATGTTGGACTGATCTGTCATGTAGTTAGCGCTCTGTATATGAACATATTTGACTTGCCTTCCATGTAGCTAGCTCTCAGTATATGGCCATGTTGGACTCATCAGCCATATAGCCAGCTCTCTATGTATGAACATGTTGGACTCATCTGCCTTGTACCGAGCCCTCTAAGTATACCCATGTTGGATTCATCTGCCATGTAGCTAACTCTCAGTATAAGGACTTAATGGACTCAACTGCCATGTAGCTAGTATGCTGTATATAGACATGTTGGATTACTCTTCCATGTAGCTAGCTCTCCGTATACGGACATGTTGGACTCATCAGCCATGTAGCCATGTCTCTGTGTATGAACATGTTGGATTTATCTGCCTTGTAGCTAGTCCTCTATATATACATATGCTGGACACATCTGCCATATAGCTATATCTCTGTATATGAGCACATTAGACTCATCTGCCATGTAGCTAGAACTCTGTATATGGAAATGTTGTACTACTTGCCATGTAGCTAGCTCTCTGTATATGGACACTTTAGACTCATCTGCCATGAATCCAGCAGTCTGTGTATTGAAATGTTGTACTACTCTGCCATGTAGCTGGCTCTCTGTATATGGACACATTGGCCTCATCTGCCATTTAGCTAGAATTCTGTATGTGGAAATGTTGCAATACTCTGCCATATAGCTAGCTCACTGTATATGGACCTGTTGGACTCTTCTGCCATATAGCTAGAACAGTGTATATGGAAATGTTGCACTACTCTGCCATGAAGCTAGCCCTCTGTATATTTAAATTTTGAACTTGTATGCCATGTAGGTAGCTCACTGTAAATGGATATGTTGGACTGATCTGTCATGTAGTTAGGGCTCTATCTTTGATCATATTGGACTTGTCTGCCATGTAGCTAGCTCTCAGCATATTGACATGTTGGACTCATCTGCCTTGTAGCGAGACCTCTAAAAATACTCATGTTGACACATCTGCCATGTAGCTGACACTCAGCATATAAACATAATGGACTCATCTGCCACGTAGCTAGTATTCTGTTTATGGACTGTTGGATTACTGTGCCATGTAGCTAGCTCTCAGTATATGAACACACTGGTCATATCTACCATGTAGCTAGAACTCTGTGTATGCTAATGTTGCCCTACTCTACCATGCAGCTAGCTCTCTGAATTTGGACATATTGGATTTGTCTGCCTTGTAGCTAGCTCTCTGTACATGGATATGTTGGACTGATGTGCATTGTAGGTAGCTCTCTGTATATGAAGATATGGGACACATCTACCTCGTAGCTAACTCTCCGAATATGTACATGTTGGACTCATCTGTCATGTAGCTAGTATTCTGTATATGGACATGTGGGACTACTCTGCCATTTAGCTACCTCTCAGTATATGCACTCGTTGGAATGATCTGCCATGCAGCTAGAAATCTTTGTATGGAAACGTTTCATTACTCTGCCATGTAGCTACCTCTCTGAATATGGACTTTTTGGGCTTGTCTGCCATGTAGCTAGCTCTCTGTATATGATTATGTTGGATAGATCTACTATGTAGGTAATTCTCTGTATATGAATATATTGGACTTTTCTGCTATGTAGCTCAATCTCTAAATACACATGTTGGATTGTTCTGCCATGTAGCTGACTCTCAATATATGGACATGTTGGACTCATCAGCCATGTAGCCAGCTGTCTGTGTATGAACATGTTCATAAATCTGCCTAGTAGTGAGTGCTCTAAATATACACATGATGGATTCATCTGCCGTGTACCTAACTCTCAGTATCGGAACATGTTGGATTCATCTGCCATGTAGCTAGTATCCTGTATATGGACATGTTGGACTACTCTGCCGTGGAGCTGGCTCTCAGTATATGAAAACATTGGACTCATCTGCTATGTAGATAAAATTGTGCATATGGCAATGTTGCACCACTCTGCCATGTAAATAGCTCTCTGTATGTGGACATGTTGGACTCATCTGTCATGTAGCTAGAACCCTGTATATAGAAATGTTGCACTTCCCTGTTATGTAGCTTGCTCTCTGTGTATTGGTATATTGGACTTGTCTGCCATGTAGCTAGTTCTCTGTATATGGATATGGTGGATTGATCGACAGGTAGGAAATTTTCAACATATTAACATTCTGGTCTTGTTTTCCATGTAGTTAGCTCTCTGAACGTGGATATATTGCACTGATCTGCAATGTAGTTAGCTCTCTGTATATAAAGATATTGGACCTGTCTGTCATGTAACTAGCCTTCTAAATTTTCACATCCAGGACTCATGTGCCACATAGCTAACTTTCAGTATATGGACATGTTGGACTCATCTGCCTTGTAGTTAGCCCTCTAAATATACACATGTTGGACTCATCTCCATGTAACTAACTCTCCGTATAAAGACATATTATACTCATCTGACATTTAGCTAGAACTCTGTATATTGAAATGTTGTACTATTCTGCCATGTAGCTATCTCTCTTTATATGGACATTTTAGACTCGTCTGACATGTAGCTAGCTCTCTGTACATGGATATGTTGGACTGATCTGCCATGTAGGTATTCTCTGTATATGAACAAATTGGACTTCTGTACCATGAAGCTAGAAAACAGGATATGGACATGATGGACTGATCTGCCTTGTAGACAGTCCTCTGTATAAACATATTTTGGACTCATCTGCCGTGTAGCTAAAACTGAGTATATTGACAAGTTGGACTCATCTGCCAGGTAGCTAGTACTCTGTATACGGACATGTTGGACTACTCTGTCATGAAGCTAGCTCTCATTATGTAGACATGTTGGACTCATCTGCCATGATTCCAGAACTCTGTATATTGAAATGTTGCACTACTCTGCCATGTAGGTAGTTCTCTGTATAAGGACATGTTAGACTCATCTGCCATGTATCCAGAACTCTGTATATTGAAATGTTGCACTACTCTGCCATGTAGCTAGCTCTCTGTATACGGACATGTTGGAATCATCTGCCATGTAGCTAGAACTGTGTATATGGAAATGTTGCACTACTCTGCCATGTAGCTAGCTCCC
>NW_006409027.1:50004-55628 GCF_000296735.1 Chrysochloris asiatica | reverse complement strand
GTGGCAGCGGTGGTGAGGTTGGCCCAGGATCGAACATTGTTTCGTTCTGCTGTGCATGGAGTCGCTATGAGTCGGTTCCGACTCGATGGCACCTGGCAACAACAACAACCATGTAATTATCTTTCTGTACATGGACATTTTGGACTAGTCTGCCATGTAGCTAGCTCTATGTACATGGATATATTGGATTGATGTGCCATGTAGGTAACTCTCTGTATATGAACAAATTGGACTTTTCTACCATGTAGCTAGCACTCAGTATATGGAAACGTTGTAATCATCTTCCTGTACCTACAACTCTGTATATGGAAATGTACTACTCTACCATGTAGCTAGTTCTCTGTATATGGACACATTAGACTCATCTGCCATGTATCTAGATCTCTGTGTAATGAAATGTTGCACCACTCTACCATTTAGCTAGCTCTCTATATATGGACACTTTGGCCTCATGTGCTATGTATCCATAACTCTGTATATTGAAATGTTGCACTACTCTGCCATGTATCTAGCTCTCTGTATATGGGCACGTTGGCCTCATCTGCCATGTAGCTAGAATTCTGCCTGTGGAAATGTTGCAATACTCTGCCATATAGCTAGCTCTCTGCATATGGACATGTTTGACTATTCTGCCATGTAGCTAGCTCTCAGTATATGGACATGTTGTACTCATTAGCCATGTACCCAGCCCTCTATGTATGAACATGTTGGACTCATCTGCCTTGTACCGAGCCCTCTAAATATGCCCATGTTGGACTTATCTGCCATGTAGCTAACTCTCAGTATATGGACATAATGGACTCATCTGCCATGTAGCTAGTATCCTGTATATGGACATGTTAGATTACTCTGTCATGTAGCTAACTCTCAGTTTATGGACACGTTGGACTCATTTGCCATGTAGCTAGACATCTGGATATGGAAATGTTGCACTATTCTGCCATATAGCTAGCTCTCTGAATTTAGACATATTGGATTCGTCTGCCATGCAGCTAGCTCTCTGTACATGGATATGTTGGACTCATCTGTCATGTAGGTAACTCTCTGTATATGAAGATATGCGACTCATCTGCCTTGTAGCTAACTCTCTGTGTATGTACATGTTGGACTCATCTGCCATGTAACCAGAACTCTATATATGGAAATGTTGCACTACTGTGACATGTAGCTAGCTCTCTGTATATGGACACGGTAGACTAATCTGCCATGTACCTAGCTCTCTGTATATGGACATGTTGGCCTCATGTGCTATGTATCCAGAACTCTGTATATTGAAATGTTGCACTACTCTGCCATGTAGCTAGCTCTTGGTATATGGACATGATGGCCTCATCTGCCATGTAGCTAGAAGTCTGTATATGGATAGGTTGCACTACTCTACCAAGTAGCTACCTCTCTGTATATGGACATTTTGGACTTGTCTGTCATGTAGCTAGCTCTCTGTACATGAATATGTTTCAGTGATCTGCCATGTAGCCAGTTTTCTGAATATAAACATCTTTGACTCATTTGCCTTTTGCTAGCCCTCTAAATATACACATACTAGACTTATCTGACAGGTAGCTAACTTTCAGTTTATGGACATGTTGGACTTATCCGTTATGAACCTAGCACTCTGTATATGGACATATTAGACTGATCTGCCTTGTAGGTAGCTCACAGTATAGGGACATATTGAACTACTCTGCCATGTAACTACAATTCTGTATATGGAAATGTTGCACTACTCTGCCATGTACCTATCTCTCTGTATATGGATATTTTGGACTTGTTTTACCTGTAGCTAGCTCTCTGTACATGGATATATAGGACTCATCTGCTATGTAGGTGTTCTAAGTATATGAAGATATTACACTTCTCTGCCATGTATGTAACCCTCTAAATATACAAATGTTGGATTCATCTGCCACGTAGCTAACTCCCAGTAATGAGGACATTTTGGACACATCTGCCATGTAGCTAGAACTCTGTATATGGAATTGTTGCACTACTCTTCCATGTAGCTAACTCACAGTATATGGACATGTTGGACTCATCAGCCATGTAGCTAGAACCCTATATATGGAAATGTTGCACTATTCTGCAATGTAACTAACTCTCTGTATATGGACATTTTGGACTCGTCTGTCGTGTAGCTAGCTCTCTATACATGGATATATTGCACTGATCTGCTATGTAGATAGCTCTCTGTACATGAAGATATCGGACTTGTCTGCGATCTTGCTAGCTCTCAGTATATGGACATGTTGGACTCATTAGCCATGTAGCAAGCTCTCTGTGTGTGAACATGTTGGACTCATCTGCCTTGGAGTTAGCTCTCTAAAAATATACATTGTGGACTCATCTGCCACATAGCTAACTCTCAATATATGGACATGTTGCACTAATCTTCCATGTAGCTAGTACTCTGTATATGGACATGTTTGACTACTTTCCCATGTAGCCTGTTTTCAGTATATGGACACCTAAACTCATCTGCAATGTAGCTACAACTCTGTATATGGAAATTTTGCACTATTCTGCCATGTAGATCGCTATCTGTATATGAACATTTTGGGCCCATCTGCCATATATATGACTCTCTGTGCATGGATATGTTTAACTGATATGCCATGTGAGTAGCTCTCTGTATATGAACATATTGGACTTGTCTGCCATGGAGCTAGCTCTCTGTATTTGGGCATGTGGGACTCATCAGCCATGTAGCCAACTCTCTCCATATGAACATGATGGATTCATCAGCCTTGTAGCTAGTCCTCTATATATACACATGTTGGACTCATCAGCCACGTAGCCAGCTCTCTCTGTATGAACATGATGTACTCATCTGCCTTGTAGCTAGTCCTCTAAATATACACATATTGGTCTCATCTCTCAGTATATGGACATGTTGGACTCACCTGCCATGTAGCTAGTGTTCTTTATATGGACATATTGGACTACTCTGCCATGTAGCTAGCACTCAGTATATGGACACTTTGGACTCATCTGGCAAGTAGCTAGAACTCTGTATATGGAAAAGTTGCACTACTCGGCCATGCAGCTAGCTCTCTGTATATGGACATTTTGGACTTGGCTGCCATGTAGCTAGCTCTCTGTGCATGGATATGTTGTACTGATCTGTCATGTAGGTAGCTCTCTGTATACGAACATTTTGGACTAGTCTTCCATGGAGCTAGCTCTCTGTATATGGACATAGTGCACTCATCAGCCATACAGCCAGCTCTTTCTGTATGAACATGTTGGACTCATCTGCCTTGTAACTAGTCTTCAATATATACACATGTTGAACTAATCAGCCATGTATCCAGGTCTGTCTGTGTGAACATGTTGGACTCACCTGCCTTGTAGCTAGTCCTCCTTATATACATGATGGACTCCTCTACCATGTAGCTAACTCTCAGTATATGGACATGTTTGACTTATCTGCCATGTAGCTAGTACTCAGTATATGGACATGTTGGACTACTCTGCCATCTAGCTAGCTCTGAGTATATGGACATAATGGATTCATCAGCCATAAAACCAGCTCAGTGTGAACATGTTGGACTCATGTGTCTTCTATCTACTCCTATATATATACGCATGCAGGACTCATCTGCCATGTAGCTAACTCTCAGTATAAAGACATGTTCGACTCATCTGCCATGTAGATAGAACTCTGTATATGAAAATGTTGGGCTACTCTGCCATGTAGCTAGCTCTCTGTATAAGGATATGTTGGACTGATATGCTATTTAGGTTGCTCTATATGGAAATATTGGTCTCTCTATATGGAAATATTGGACTCGTCTGCCATGTAGCTTGCTCGCTGTGAATGGATATGTTTGACAGATCTGCCATGTAGCTAGTACTCTATATATACACATGTTGGAATCATCTGCCATGTAGCTAACTCTCAGTATATGGACATGTTGGACTCATCTGCCATGTAACTAGTACTCGGTATATGGACATGTTGGACTACTCTGCCATGTGGCTAGGTCTCAGTATATGGACATGTTGGACTACTCTGCCATGTAGCTAGACCTCTGTATATGGAAATATTGCACTACACTGCCATGTAGCTAGCTCTCTGCATATGGACATTATGGACACGTCTGCCATGTAGCTAGTTTTCTCTGCATGGTTATGTTGGACTGATCTTCCATGTAGATAGCTCTCTGAATATGATCATATTGGACTTGTCTGCAATGTAGCTAGCTCTCTGTATATGGACTTGTGGGATTCATCAGACATGTAGCCAGCTCTCTCTGTATGAACATATTGGACTTGTCTGCTTGTAGCTTGTTCTCTATATATACAGATGTTGGACTCATCTGCCTCTTAGCTAACTATCAGTATATGGACATGTTGTACTCATCTGTCATATAGCTAGTACTCTGGATATGGGACATGTTGGAGTAATCTGCCATGTAACTGTCTCTCTGTATATGGATATGTGGGACTCATCAGCCATGTAGGCAGCTCTCTCTGTATGAACAACTTGGACTCATCTTCCTTTTAGCTAGAAGTCTGTATATGGATATTTTGCACTATTCTGCCATGTAGCTCACTCTCTGTATATGGACATTTTGGACTCGTCTGCCATGTAACTAGTTCTCTGTGGATGGATATGTTTCACTGATTTGCCATATAAGTAGTTCTCTGTATATGAACATATTGGACTTTCCTGCCATGTAGCTAAGTCTCTGTATATGAACATGTGGGCCTCATCAGCCATGTAGCCTGCTCTATCCATAAGAACATGTTGGACTCATCTGCCTTATAGCTAGTCCTCTATATATACAGATGTTGGTCTCATCAGCCATGTAGCCAGCTGTCTCTATATGAACATGTTGAACTCATCCGCCATGTAGCTAACTCTCAGTATATAGACATGTTGGACTCATCTACCATGTAGCTAGTGCTCTGTATATGGACATGTTGGACTACTCTGCCTTCTAGCTAGCTCTCAGAATATGGACATATGGATTCATCAGCCATAAAACCAGCTCTCTGTGTGTGAACATGTTGGACTCATCTGACTTGTACCTACTCCTATATATATACACATACTGGACTCATCTGCCATGTAGCTAACTCTCAGTATATGGACATGCTAGACTCATCTGCCATGTAGATAGAACTCTGTATATGAAAATATTGGGTTACTCTCAGCCATGTAGCCAGATCTCTGTGTATGAACATGTTGGACTCATCTGCCATGTACATAGAACTCTGTATATGAAAATATTGGGTTACTCTCAGCCATGTAGCCAGATCTCTGTGTATGAACATGTTGGACTCATCTGCTTTGTAGCTTGCCCTATAAATTTACACGTGTTGGTCTCATCTGCCATGTAGCTAACTCTCAATATATGGACACGTTGGATTACTCTGCCATGTAGCAAGAACTCTGTGTATGGAAATGTTGCAGTACACTGCCATGTAGCTAGCACTCTCTATATAGACATTTTGGACTCATCTGCCATGTTGGTAGCTCTCTGTGCATGGATATGTTGGACTGATCTGTCATCAGAAGCTCTCTGTATATGAACATATTGGAGTTGTCTGCCATGTAGGTAGCTCTCATTTTATGGATATGTTGGACTCATCACCCATGTAGCCAGCTCTCTGTGGAA
>NW_006409027.1:44059-49904 GCF_000296735.1 Chrysochloris asiatica | reverse complement strand
ATATGAACCCTTTAGACTCATAGTCCATGTAGCTTGAATTCTGTATATCGAAATTATGCACTATTGTGCCATGTAGGTAGCTCTCATTTTATGGATATGTTGGACTCATCACCCATGTAGCCAGCTCTCTGTGGAATAAGATGATGGTCTCATCTGCCTTGTAGCTAGTCCTCCAAATATACACAAGTTGGACTCATCTGCCATGTAGCTAACTCTCAGTGTATGGACATGTTGGACTTATCTGCCATATAGCTAGTACTCTGTATATGGGCATGTTTGGCGTACTCTGCCATGTAGCTAATTCTCAGTATATGGGCACTTTTAACTCATCTGCCATGTACCTAGAACTCTTTATATGGAAATGATGCACTACTCTGCCATGTAGCTAGCTCTCTGTATATGGACATTTTGGACTCATCTGTAATGTAGCTACCTCTTTGTGCATGGATATGTTGAACTGATCTTCCATGTAGGTTGCTCTCTGTATATGAATATATTGGACTTGTCTGCCATGTAGCTATCTCTCAGTATATGGACATGTTGGTCTTATCAGCCATATAGCCAGCTCTCTCTGTATGAACATGTTGGACTCATCTGTCTTGTAGCTAGTCTTCTATATACACATGTAAGATTCATCTGCCTTGTTGCTAGCTCTCTGTATATGGACATGTGGGACTCATCAGCCATGTAGCTGATACTCTATAAGGACATGATGGAGAACTCTGCCATGTAACTAGCTCTCAATATATGGACAGTTGAACTCATCTGATATGTAGCTAGAACTCTGTATATGGACATTTTGGACTCGTCTGCCATGTAGCTTGCTCTCTGTGCATGGATATGTTGTACTGATCTGCCATGTAGGTAGCTCTCTAAATATGAATATTTTGGACTTGATTGCCATGTTGCTAGCTCTCTATATATGGATATTGGGAATCATCAGCCATGTAGCCAGCTCTCTGTGTATGAACATATTAGAATCCTCTGCCTTGTAGCTCATTTTTTATATATGCACATGTTGCACTCATCTAACATGTAGTTAACTATCAGTATATGGACGTGTTGCACTCATCTGCCAAGTAGCTAGTATTCTGTATTTGGGCATGTTGGACTCATCTGCCATGTAGCTAGTTCTCTGTATATGAACATGTGAGACTCATCAGCCATATAGTCAGCTTTCTCCGAATGAACATGTTGCACTCATCTGCCTTGTTGCTAGTACTCCATATATACACATATTGGATTCATCTTCCATGTAGGTAACTCTCAGTATATGGTCATGTTGGACTCATCTGCTATGTATCTAATACTCTGTATATGGACATGTTGGACTCCTCTGCCATGTAGCTAGCTCTCAATATATGGACCAGTTGGAATCATCTGCCATGTACCTACAACTCTGTATACGGAAATGTAGCACTACTCTGCCATGAAGCTAGCTCTCTTTATATGGACATTTTGGAATCGTCTGCCATGTAGCCAGCTCTCTGTGTATGAACATGTTGGATTCATCTGCCTTGTAGCTAGCTCTCTGTATATGGACATGTTGGATTCTTCAGCCATGTAGCCCTCTCTTTGTGGAATAAGATGTTGATCTCATATGCCTTGTAGCTAGTCCTCTATATATACACATGTTGGACCCATCTGCCATGTAGCTACCTCTCAGTATATGGACATGTTGGACTTGTCTGCCATGTAGCTAGTACTCTGTATAGGTTCGTGTTATACTCATCTGCCATCTAGCAAGTACTCTGTATACAGACATGTAGGAGTACTCTGCCAAGTAGTTAGTGCTCAGTATATAAACATGTTGGACTCATCAGCCATGTAGCTAGAACTCTGTGCATGGATATGTTGGACTGATCTTCCATGTAGATAGTTCTCTCTATATGAACATATTGGCCTTTTCTGCCATGTAGCTAACTCTCAGTATATGGACATGTTGGACTAATCTGCCATGTAGCTGGTAGTCTGTATATGGGTATGTTGGAATACTCTGCCATGTAGCTCCCTCCCAGTAGATGGACACGTTTAGACTCATCTGCCTTGTAGCTAGAACTCTATATGTGGAAATGTTACACTACTCTGCCTTGTAACTAGCTCTCTGTATATGGACATTTTGGAATCGTCTGCCATGTAGCCAGCTCTCTGTGCATGGATATGATGGACTGATCCACCACGTAGATAGCTCTCTGTATATGAACACATTGGATATGTCTGCCATGTAGCTAGCTCTCTGTATATGGACATGTTGGACTCATCAGCTATATAGCCAGCTCAATTTGTTCAATCATGTTGCAGTCATCTGCCTTGTAGCTAGTCCTCTATATATACGCATGGTGGACTCATCTGCCATGTAGCTAACTCACAGTATGTGGACATGTTGGACTCAACTTCCATGTAGCTAGTATTCTGTATATGGACATGTTGGACTACTCTGCCATGTAGCTAGATGTGAGAATATGGACATGTTGGAATCATCTGCCATGTAGCTAGAATTCTGTGTATGGAAATGGTGCACAACTCTGCCATGTAGCAAGCTCTCTGTATATGGACATTTTGGACTCATCTGCCATGTAGTTAACTCTCTGTGCATGGATATGGTCTACTGCTCTGCCATGTAGATAGCTCTCTGTATATGAACATATTGGACTTGTCTGCCATGTAGCTAGCTCTCTGTATATGCACATATGGGACTCATCAAACATGAAGCCAGCTCTCTCTGTTTGAACATGGTGGACTCATCTGCCTTGTAGCTACTCCTCTATATATATACATGTAGGACTTATCTACCATCTAGCTAGCTCTCTGTGCATGGATATGTTGGACTGATCTGCCATAAAGTTAGCTCTCTGTATATGAACACATTGGACTTGTCTGCTATGTAGCTATCTCTTGGTATATGGAAATGTTGGACTCATCAGCTATGTAGCCATCTCTCTCTGTATCAACATGTTGGACTAATCTACGTTGTAGCTATTCCTCTCTATATATACATGGTGGACTCATCTGCCATTAAGGTAACCATCAGTATAGGGACATGTTGGACTCATCTGCCATGTAGCTAGAACTCTGTATATCAAAATGCTGCACTACACTGCCATGTGTGTAGATCTCTGTATACGGACATATTGGACTTGTTTGTCATGTAGCTAGCGCTCTGCATATGGACGTATAGGACTCATCAAACATGAAGACAGCTATCTCAGTATGAATATATTGGATTCATCTGCCTTGTAGCTACTCCTCTATATATTCACATGTTGAACTCATCTGAAATGAAGCTAACTCTCAGTATATGTACATGTTGGACTCTTCTGACTTGTAGATACAACACTCTATATGGAAATGTTGGACTACTCTGCCATGTAGTTAACCTTCTGTATATGGACATTGTGGACTCGTCTGCCATATGGATAGCTCTCTGTGTATGGATATGCAGGTCTGATCCTCCATGTAGTTAGCTCTCTGTATATGAAAATATTGGACTTGTCTGCCCTGTAGCAATCTCTCTGTATGTGCAAATGTTGGAATCATCAACCATGTAGCCAGCTTTCTCTGTATGAAAATGTTAAACTCATCTAGCTTGTAGCTAGTCTTTTATATATACACATGTTATACTCATCTGTCATGTATCTAGCTCTCAGTATATGGACATGTTGGATTCATCTACCATGTAGCTAGTGTTCTGTATTTGGACATGTTGGACTACTCTGCCATGTAGCTAGTTCCCAGTACATGGACACGTTGGAGTCATCTGACATGTAGCTAGTACTCTGTATATGGAAATTTTGTACTACTTTGCCTTGTAGCTAGCTCTCTGTATATGGACATTTTGGAACTTATGCTATGTAGCTAGCTCTCTGTATATGGACATGTTGGACTCATCAGACATGGAGCCAGCTCTCTCTGTATGAACATGTTGGACTCATATGCCTTGTAACTAGTCCTCTATATATACACATGGTGGACTCATCTGCCATGTAGCTAACTCACAGTATGTGCACATGTTGGACTACTCTGCCATGTAGCTAACTCTCAATATATGGACACATTGGACTCATCTGTCATGTAGCTAGAACTCTGAATATGGAAATGTTGCACTACACTGTCATGTAGCTAGCTCTCTGTATATGGACATTTTGAACTCGTCTGCCATGTAGCTAGCTCATTGTGCATGGATATGTTGGACTGATCTGCCATGTAGGTAGCTCTCTGTATAAGAACATATTTGACTTGTCTGCCATGTAGCTAGCTCTCTGTGTGGATATGTTGGATGATTTGCAATGTAGGTATTTCTCTGTATATCGACATATGGAACTCATCAAACATGAAGAGAGCTAACTCTGTATGAACATGCTGGACTCATCTGCATTGTAACTACTCTTCTATATATTCACATGTTGGTCTCATAGGCAATGTAGCTAATTCACAGTTTATGGGCAAGTTGGACTCATTTGCCATGTAGCTAGAACTCTGTATATGGACATGTTGGACTATTCTGCCATGTCGTTAGTGCTCTGTCCATGGACATTTTGGACTCATCTGCCATCTAGCTCTCTCTCTGTGCATGGGTATGCTGGACTGATCTGCCATGTAGGTTGCTCTCTGTATATGAACATATTGGACTTGTTTGCCATACAGCTAGCTTTCTGTGTATGGACATGTTGGACTCCTCAGCCATGTACCTAGCTCTATCTGTATGAACATGTTGGAGTCATCTGCCTTGTAGCTAGTCCTCTATATATACACATGTTGGACTTATTTGATATATAGCTAATTGTCAGTATATGGACATGTTGGACTCATCTCTCATGTAGCTAGTACTTTGTATATGGACATGATTGACTACTTTGCCATGTAGCTACCTCTCAGTTTATGGACACAGTGGACTCATCTACCTTGTGGGCTAGATCTTTGTATATGGAAATGTTGCACTACTCTGCCATGTAGCTAGCTTTCTGTGTATGGATATTTTCGATTGGTCTGCCTTGTAGTTGGCTCTCTGTGTATGGGTATGTTGTACTGATTTTCAATGTATATGAACATATTGGACTCATCTGCCATGTAGCTAGCTCTCTCTGAATATGGACATGTTGGACTCAACAGCCATGTACCCAGCTCTCTCTATATGAACATGGTGGACTCATCTTCCTTTTAGCTAGTCCTCTATATATACACATGTTACACTCATCTGCCATGTAGCTAACTCTCAGTATGTGGACATATTGGACTCATCTGCCATGTAGCTAGTACTCTGTATAGGAACATGTTGGACTCACATGCCATGTAGCTAGCTCTCTCTGAATATGGACTTGTGAGTCTCATCAGCCATATAGCCAGCTCTCTCTGAATGAACATGTTGAACTCATCTGCCTTGTAGCTAGTCCTCTCTATACACATATGTAGGACTCATCTGCCATGTAGCTAAATATCAGTATATGGACATGTTGGATTCATCTGCCATGTAGCTAGTGCTTTGTATATGGACATGTTGGACTACTCTGCCGTGTAGCTAGCTATCAGTATATGGACACGTTGGACTCATCTGCCATGTAGCTAGAATTCTGTATATGGAAAGGTTGCACTACTCTGCCATGTAGCTAGCTCTCAGTATGTGGTAACATTGGACATGTAGATAGAAATCTGTATATGGAAATATTGTAGCCAGCTCTTTCTGAATGAACATGTTGAAATCCTCTGCATTCTAGTTAGTCCTCTGTATATACACATGTTTGACTCATCTGCCATGTAACTGCCTCTCAGTATATAGAAATGTTGGACTCATCTGCCATGTAGCTAGTACTCTGTATATGGTCATGTTGGACTCATCTGCCATATAGCT
>NW_006409027.1:40181-43864 GCF_000296735.1 Chrysochloris asiatica | reverse complement strand
ATGTTGGACTCATCTGCCATATAGCTTGAACTCTGTACATGGAAATGTTCCACTACTCTGACATTATGGACTGGTCTGCCATGTGGTTAGCTCTCTGTGCACAGATATGTTGAACTGATCTGCCAGGTATTTAGCTCTCTGTATATGAACATATTGGACGTGTCTGCCATGTAGCTAGCTCTCTGTATATGGACATGTTGGACTCATCAGCCATGTAACCAGCTCTCTCTGTATGAATATGTTGGACTCATCTGCCATGTATCTCACTCTCAGTATATGGACATGTTGGTCTCATCTGCCATTTAGCTAGTACTCTGTATATGGACATTTTGGACTACTCTATCATGTAGCTAGCTCTCAGTATATGGAAATGTGGCACTACTCTGCCATGTAACTAGATCTCTCTATATGGGCTTTTTGGAATCATCTGCTATGTAGGTAGCTCTCTGTGTTTGGATATTTTGGACTGATCTGCCATGTAGGTAGCTCTCAGTATATGGATATATTGGACTCATCAGCCATGTACACAACTCTCTGTGTATGAACATGTTAGATTTATCTGCCTTGTAGCTTGTGCTATAAATATACATATGTTGGTCTCATCTGCCATGTAATTAACTCTCAATATATGGAAATGCTGTTCCCATCTGCCATGTAGCTCATACTCTGTATACGGACATATTGTAATCATCTGCCATGTATCTAGCTCTCTGTGTATGAATATTTTTGACTGATCTGCCATGTAGTTAGCTATCTGAATATGAATGTATTGTACTTGTTTGCCATGTAGCTAGCTCTCTGTATATGGACATGGTGGAATCATCAGCCATGTAGCCAACTCTCTTTGTATGAACATGTGTAACTCATCTGTCTTGTAGCTAGTCCTCTAAATATACACATGTTGGACTCATCTCTCTGTACCTAACTCTCAGTATATGGACATGTAGGATTCATCTGCATTTTCCTAGTACTCTGTATGAGGAACTGTTGTACTAGTCTGCCATGTAGCTAGATCGCAGTATTTGGAAACATTGGACTCATCTGTCATGTAGCTGGAAGTTTGTATATGGAAATGTTGCAGTAATCTGCCATGTAGCTAGCTCTCTGTATATGGACATTTTGGACTCATCTGCCTTGTAGCTTCCTCTCTGTGCATGGCTATGTTGGACTGATCTGCAATTTAGTTAGTTTTCTGTATATGACCATATTTGACATGTCTGCCATATAGCTAGTTCTCTGTATATGGGCATACGGAACTAATCAGCCATGAAGCAAGTTCTCTCTGTGTGAACATGTTAGACTCATCTGCCATAAACTAATCTCAATATATGGACATGTTGGACTTCTCTGCCATGTAGCTAGAACTCTGTATATGAAAATGTTTGACTACTTTGCCATGTAGCTACCTCTCTGTATATGGACATTTTGGACTCGTCAGACATGTAACTAGCTCTCTGTGTATGGATACTTTGGATTTGTCTGCCATGTAAGTACCTCTCTGTATATGAACATATTGGACTTGTCTGCCATATAATGAGCTCTCTGCTAATGGACACTTTGGACTCGTCAGCCATGTAGCCAGCTCTCTCTAAATAAACAGGTTGAACTCATCTTCCTTGTAGCTAGTCCTCTATATATACACATGTTGGACTCATCTGCCATGTAGCTAACTCTCAGTATATGGACATGTTGGATTCATCTAACATTTACCTATTATTCTGTATATGGACATGTTGGATTACTCTGACATGTAGCTAGCTGTCACTATATGGACAGGTTAGACTCATCTGTCATGTAGCCAAAATTCTGTATATGGAAATGTTGCACTACCCTCCATGTAGTTATCTTTCTGTATATGGACATTTTGGACTCTTCTGCCATGTAGCTAGCTCTCTGTGCATGGATATGTTGGACTGATTTTCCATAGGTAGCTCTATGTATATGAACATAATGGACTTGTCTGCCATGCAGGTAACTCTCAGAATATGGACATGTTTGACTCATCAGCAATGTAGCCAGTTCTCCATGGATGAACATGTTGGACTCATGTGCCTTGTAGCTTGCCTTATATATGTACACATGTTGTTCTCATCTACCATGTAGCTAACTCTCAATATATGGACATGTTGGTCTCATCTTCCATGTAGCTAGTACTTTGGATTTAGACATTTTGGACTAGTCTGACATGTAGCTGGCTTTCAGTATATGGACACAGTGCCTCATCTGCCATGTAGCTAGCTGTCTTTGCATAGATATGCAGGTCTGATCTGCCATGTAGATAGCTCTCTCAATATCGTCATATTGGACTTGTCTGCCATGTAGCTAGCTCTGTGTATATGGACATGTGTGAATCATCAGTCATGTATCCAGCTCTCTCTGTATGAACATCCTGGACTCACCTGCCTTGAGCTCATTCTCTATATATACACATGTTGGACTCATCTGCCAAGTAGCTAACTCTCAGTATATGGAAATGTTAGTCTCATCTGCCATGTAACTAGTACTCTGTATATGGATATGTTGGCTACTCTGCCATGTAGCTAGCTCTCTATATCAAAATTGTGCACTCGTCTGCCATGTAGCTAGCTATCTGTGCATGGATATGTTGGACTTATTTGCCATAGGTAGGTCTCTGTATATGAACATATTGGACTTGTCTGTCATGTAGCTAGCTCTTCATTTATGGACATTTTGGACTCATCAGCCATGTAGCCAGCTCTCTGTGTATGAACATGTTGGTCTCATCTATCTTGTAGCTAGTCCTCTAAATATACACATTTTGGACTCATCTGCCATGTGGCTAACTCTCAGTATATGGACATGTTGGACTTAACTGCTATGTAGCTAGTACTCTGTATATAAGCATGTTGGAATACTCTGCCATGTACCTAGCTCTCAGTATATGGACACGTTGGGCTCCTCTGCCATGTTGCTAGAACTCTGTATAGGGAAATGTTGCACTACACTGCCAGGTAGCTAGCTCTCTTTATTTGGACATTTTGGAATTGTCTGCAATGTAGCTACCTCTTTGTGAATGGATATGTTGAACTGATCTTCCATGTAGGTAGCTATCTGTATTTGAACTTATAGGACTTGTCTGCCATGTTGCTAGGTCTCATTATATGGACCTGTTGGACTTTTCAGACATAGAGCCAGCTCTCGCTGCACGTACATGTTGGATTCATATGCCTTATAGCTAGTCCTCTATATATACACATGTTGGACTCATGAGTCATGTAGCTAACTCTCAGTATATTGACATGTTGGACTCATCTGCCATTAGCTAATACTCTATATATGGACATGATGGACTACTCTACCATGTAGCTAGCTCTCAATATATGGACACGTTGGACTCATCTGCCTTGTAGCTAGAACTCTGAATATGGAATTGTTGCACTACACTTCCATGGAATTAGCTCTCTCTATTTGGACATTTTGAACTCATCTGCCATGTAGGTAGATTTCTGTGCATGTATATGTTGGACTGATCAGCCATAGGTAGCTCTCTGTATACGAAAGTATAGGACTTGTCTGCCATGTAAGTAGCTCTCAGTATGTGGATATGTTGGACTCATCAGTCATGTAGCCAGCTCTCTGTGTATGATCATGTTGGACTCATCTACCTTGTAGTTTGACCTATAATTGTACATATTTTGGACTCATCTGCCATGTAGCTAGCT
>NW_006409027.1:32732-34026 GCF_000296735.1 Chrysochloris asiatica | reverse complement strand
AGCCAAGTAGCCAGATCTTTCTGTATGAACACGTTGAACTCATTTTCCTTGTAGCTAGCCCTGTAAATATACACCTGTTGGATTCATCTGCCATGTAGCTAACTCTCAGTACATGTTCATGTTGGACTCATCTGCATTGTAACTGGAAGTCTATATGTGAAAATGTTGCACTACTCTGCCATGTAGCTAGCTTTCTGTAAATGGACATTTCGGACTTATCTGCCATGTAGCTAGCTCTATTTCTATGGACATGTTGGACTCATCAACAATGTAGCCAACTCTCAGTGTATGAACATAGTGGACTCATCTGTGTTGTAGCTAGTCCTCTCTATATATACACATGTTGGACTCATCTGTCATGTAGCTAACTCTGAATATAAGGACATATTGGACTCATCTTACATTTAGCTAGTACTCTGTTTATGGACATGTTGGATACTCTGCCATGTGTCTAGTTTTCAGTATATGGACATGTGGGATTCATCTGCCATGTAGCTACAACTCTATATATGGAAATATTTCACTACTCTGCCATGTAGCTAGCCATCTGTATATTGACATTTTGGACTTATCTGCCATGTAGGTAGGTCTCTGTGCATGAATATATTGGAATGATCTACCATGTAGGTAGCTCTCTGTACATGAACATATTGGACTTCACTGCCATCTAGCTAGCTCTCTGTATATTGACATGTTGGACTCATCAAACATGTAGCAAGCTCTCTATGTATGAACATGTTGGACTCATCTACTTTGAATCTAGTCCTCTATGTATACACATGTTAGACTTATCTGCCATGTAGCTACCTCTCAGTATTTGGACAGGTTGGACTCATCTGCCATGTAGCTACTACTCTGTATATGGACATGTTGGACTTCTCTGCCATGTTGCTCCCTCTCAGTATATGGACAGGTTGGACTCATCTGCCATGTAGCTAGTACTCTATATATGGAAATGTTAGATGACTCTTCCATGTAGCTAGCTACCTATATATGAACATTTTGGACTGGTCTGCCATATAGGTAGGTCTTTGTGTATGGATATGTTTTACTGATCTACCATGTAGGTAGCTCTTTGTATATGAAATTATGGGACTTGTCTGCCATGCAGCTAGCTCTCTGTATATTGACATGTTGGACTCATCAGCCATGTAGCCAACTCCCTGTATATGACCATGTTGGACTCATCTACTTTGAATCTAGTCCTCTATATATACACATGTTAGACTTCTCTGTCATGTAGCTACCTCTCAATATATGGACAGGTTGTACTCATCTGCCATGTAGCTACTAC
>NW_006409027.1:30339-30892 GCF_000296735.1 Chrysochloris asiatica | reverse complement strand
CAGTATATTGAAATGTTGCACTACTCTGCCATGTAGCTAACTCACAGTATATGGACATGTTGGACTCATCAGCCATGTAGCTAGAACCATATATACGGAAATGTTGCACTACTCTGTGATGTAAGTAACTCTCTGGATATGGACATTTTGGACTCGTCTGCCATGTAACTAGCACACTGTACAGGGACATGTTGGACTGATCTGCCATGTAGACAGCTCTCTGTATGTGAAGATATTGGACTTGTCTGCCATGTAGCTATATCTCAGTATAAGGACATGTTGGACTCATCAACCATGTAGCCAGTTTTCTCAATATGAACATGTTGGACTCACCTGCCTTGTAGCTAGTCCTCTATATATGCACATGTTGGACTCATCAGCCATGTAGCCAGCTCTCTGTATATGAACATGTTCATTTATCTGCCTTGTATCAAGTCCTCTAAATATAAATATGTTGAATTCATCTTTCATGTACCTAACTCTCAGTATATGAACATGTTGGACTCATCTGCCATGTAGATAGTACTCTGTATATGTACATATTGGACTACTC
>NW_006409027.1:23374-29834 GCF_000296735.1 Chrysochloris asiatica | reverse complement strand
TATATGGAAATGTTGCACAACTCTGCCATGTAGCTACCTCTGTATATGGACACGTTGAACTCGTCTTCCATGTAGCTTGAACTCTGTACATGGAAATGTTGCACTACACTGCCTTGTAGCTTGTACTCTGTATATGGACATTTTGGACTTGTCTGCCATGTAGCTAGCTCTCTGTACATGGATATGGTGGATTGATCTGCCATGTAGGTAGTTCTCAATACGTGAACATATTGGGATTGTTTGCCATGTAGCTAGCCCTCCAAACGTGGATATATTGGACTGATCTGCTATGTAGTAAGCTCTCTGTATATGAAGATATTGGACTTGTCTGCCATGTAACTAGCCTTCTAAATATACACATCCTGGACTCATCTGCCACGTAGCTAACTTTCAGAATATGTACATATTAGACTCATCTGCCTTGTAGTTAGCCCTCTAAATATACACATGTTGGATTCATCTCCATGTAACTAACTCTCCGTATTTAGACATATTGGACTCACTGGCCATGTAGCTAGAACTCTGTATATGGAAATGTTGCACTACACTGTCATGTAGCTATCTCTCTCTTTATGGACATTTTGTACTCGTCTGATATGTAGTTAGCTCTCTGTACATGGATATGTTGGACTGATCTGCCATGTAGGTTTTCTCTGTATATGAACAAATTGGACTTGTCTACCATGAAGCAAGATCTCAGTATATGGACATGATGCTCATTTGCCTTGTAATTAGTCCTCTCTTTATAAATATGTTGGACTCATCTGCTGTGTAGCTAACTCTGAGTTTATGGACAAGTTGGACTCATCGGACTTGTGGCTAGAACTCTGTATATGGACATTTTGGACTACTCTGACATGAAGCTAGCTCTCAGTGTATGGACACGTTGGACTCATCAGCCATGTATCCAGAACTCTGTATATTGAAATGTTGCACTACTCTGCCATGTAGCTAGCTCTCTTTATATGGACACATTGGACTCATCTGCCATGTAGCTACAAGTCTGTATATGGAAATGTTGCACTACTCTACCATGTAGCTATCTCTCTGTATATGGACATTTTGGACTAGTCTGCCATGTAACTAGCTCCCTGTACATAGATATGTAGGACTGATCTGCCATGTAGGTAACTCTCTGTATATGAACAAATTGTACTTGTCTACCATGTAGCTAGCTCTCAGTATATGGACATGGTGGACTCATCAAACATGTAGCCAGGTCTCTGTGTATAAACATGTTGGACTTATATGCCTTGTAGCTAGTCCTCTCTATATACATATGTTGGACTCATCTGCCATGTAGCTTACTCTCAGTACATGGACACATTGGACTCTTCTGTAATGTAGCTAGAACTCTGTATTTGGAAATGTTGCACTACTCTGCCATGTAGCTAGCTCTCTGTATATGGACATGTTGGACTCATCTGCCATGTATCCAGATCACTGAATATTGAAATGTTGCATTACTCTTCCATGTGACTAGCTCTCTCTATATGGACACGTTGCCCTCATCTGCCATATAGGTAGAACTCTGTATATGGAAATGTTGCAATACTCTGCCATGTAGCTAGCTATCTGTGTATAGACATGTTGGACACTTCTGACATGTAGCTAGAACAGTGTTTATGGAAATGTTGCACTACTCTGCCATGTAGCTAGCCCTCTGTATATTGACATTTTGGACTCGTATGCCATATAGCTAGCTCACAGTTAATGGATACGTTGGACTTTTCTATCATTATAGTTAGCACTCTGTATATGAACATATTGGACTTGTCTGCCATGTAGCTAGCTCTCAGTATATGGACATGTTGGACTTATCAGCCATGAATCCAGCTCTATATGTATGAACATGTTGGTCTCATCTGCCTTGTAGCGAGCCCTCTAAATATACACATGTTGGACTCATCTGCCATGTAGCTAACTCTCAGTATATGCACATAATGAACTCATCTGCCATGTATCTAGTATTCTGTATATGGACATGTTGGATTACTCTGCCATGTAGCTAGCAATCAGTATATAGATACGTTGGACTCATCTGCCTTGTAGCTAGAACTCTGTATATGGAAATGTTGCACTATTCTGCCATATATCTAGCTCTCTGAATATGGACATATTGAATTTGTCTGCCATGTAGCTAGCTCTCTGTACATGGATATGTAGGACTGTTCTGCCATGTAGGTAGCTCTCAGTATATGAAGATATGGAACTCATCTGCCTTGTAGCTAACTCTCCGTATTTGGACATGTTGAACTCATCTGCCATGTAGCTAGTACTCTGTATGTGAACATGTTCACTACTCTGCAATTTAGCTACCTCTCACTATATGCACTCATTAGACTCATCTGCTTTTTAGCTAGAACCCTGTATATGGAAATATTGCACCACTCTGACATGTAGCTAGCTCTCTGTATATGGACACATTAGACTCATCCGCCATGTATTCTGAACTCTGTGTATTGAAATGTTGCACTACTTGCCATGTAGCTAGCTCTCTGTATATGGACATTTTGGACTTGTCTGTCATGTAACTAGCTCTCTGTACATGGATATGATGGACTGATCTGCTATGTAGGTACCACTCTTCATATGAACATATTGGACTTGTTTGTCCTGTAACTAGCTCTTACTATATGGATATGATGGACTCATCAGCCATGTAGCAAGCTCTCTGTGTATGACATATTGGACTCATCTGCCTTGTAGCTAGCCCTCAAAATATAAACATGTTGGACTCATCTCCCACGTTGCTTACCCTCAGTATATGGACATGTTGGACTTATATGCAATATAGCTAGTACTCTGTATATGAACATGTTTGACGACTCTGCCATGTAGATAGGTCTCAGTATATGGACACATTGGACTCTTCTGCCATGTAGATAGAAGTCTGTATATGTAAATATTGCACTACTCTGCCATGTAGCTAGGTCTCTGTATATGTACATGTTGGACTACTCTGCCATGTTGCTACAACTCTGTATATGGAAATGTTGCACTACCCTACCATGTAACTAGCTCTGTGTATATGCACATTTTGGAATTGTCTGCTATCTAGCTAGCACTATGTAAATGTATATGTTGGACTGATCTGCCTTTTAGGTAGCTCTCTGTATATGAAGTTATTGGACTTCTCTACCATGTAGCTAGCTCTTTGTATATGGACATATTGGACTCATCAGTCATGTCGTCAGCTCTATGTGTATGAACATGTTGGACTCATCTGCCTTGTAGCTAGTCCTCTAAATATACAAATGTTGGATTCATCTGCCATGTAGGTAACTCTCAATATATAGACATGTTGGACTCCTCTGCCATGCAGCTAGTACTCTGTATATGGACATTTTGCACTGCTGTGCCATGTAGCTAGCTCTCAGTATAGGGACATGTTGGACTTATCAGCCATGTAGCCAGCTCTATATGTGTGAACATTTTGGACCATCTGCCTTGTAGCAAGCCCTCTAAATATACCCATATTGGACTCATCTGCCATGTAGCTAACTCTCAGTATATGCACATAATAGACTCATCTGCCATGTAGCTAGAACTCTGTATATGGAAATGTTGGAGAAATCTGCCATGTAGCTATCTCTCAATATATGGACAAATTGGACTAATCTGCCATATAGCTAGAACTCTGTATATGGAAATGTTGCACTACACTGCCATGTAGCTAGTTTTGTGTACATGGATATGTTGGACTGATATGCCATGTAGGCAGGTCACTGTACATGAACATATTGGACTTGTTTGTCATGTCTCTAGCTATCAATATATGGACATGATGGACTCATCAGCCATGTAGCCAGCTCTCTGTTTATAACATGTCCATTCATCTGCCTTGTAGCAAGCCCTCTAAATATAAACATGTTGGACTCATCTGCCATGTAGCTAACTCTCAGTATATGGACATGTTGGACTCATCTGCCATGTAGTTAGTACTCTGTATATGGACATATTGGACTACTCTGCCATGTAGCTGGCTCTCAGTATATGGACACGTTGGACTCATCTGCCATGTAGCTAAAACTGTGCATATGGCAATATTGCACTACTCTGACATGTTGCTAGCTCTCTGTATATGGACATGTTGGACTACTCTGTCATGTAACTAGTACTCTGTATATGGACATGTTGAACCACTCTGCCAGGTAGCTAGCTCTCTGTACATGGATATGTTGGACTGATCTGCCATGTAGCCGGCTCTCTGAGTATGAACATCTTGGATACATTTGCCTTTTGCTAGCCCTCTAAATATACACATATTGGACTTATCTGACATGTAGCTAACTATCAGTTTATGGACATGTTGGACTCATTCACCATGAAGCTAGGACTCTTTATATGGACATGTTAGACTACTCTGCCCTGTAGCTAGCTCTCAGTATATGGACAAATTGGAATACTCTGCCATGTAACTACAACTCTGTATCTGGAAATGTTGCACTTCTCTGCCACGTAGCTAGCTCTCAGTATATTGACAGCTTGTACTCATCTGACATGCAGCTAGAACTCTGTATATGGAAATGTTACACTACTCTGCCATGTAGCTAACTCTCTGTATATGGACACGTTGGACTTACCTGGCATGGAGAGAGAACTCTGTATATGGAAATGTTGCACTACTCTGCCATGTAGCTAGTTCAATGTGCATAGATATGTTGGACTGATCTGCCATGTCGGTAGCTCGTTGTACATGACCATATTGGACTTGTATGCCATGTAGTGATCTCTCAGTATATGGACATGTTGTAATCATCAGCCATGTAGCCATCTTTCTGTGTATGATCATGTTGGATTTATCTGCCTTATTACGAGCTCTCTAATTATACACATGTTGGACTCATCTGCTATATAATTAACTCTCAGTATACGGACATCTTGGACTCATCTGCCAAATACTCTGTATTTGGACAGGTTGGTCTACTCTGCCATGTAGCTAGAACTCTGTATATGGAAATGTTGCACTACTCTGACAAGTAGTTTCCTCTCTGTATATGGACATTTTGGACTCGTCTGCCATGTAGCTAGCTCTCTGTACATGGATATGTTGGAATGATCTGCCATGTAGCCAGCTTTCTAACTATGAACATTTTGGACTCATTTGCCTTTTGCTAGCCCTCTAAATATACACATATTGGACTTATCTGACATTTGCTAACTATCAGTTTATGGACATGTTGGACTCATTCACCATGTAGCTAGGACTCTTTATATGGACATGTTAGACTACTCTGCCATGTAGCTAGCTCTCAGTATATGGACACATTGGACTACTCTGCCATGTAACTACAACTCTGTATATGGAAATGTTGCACTTCTCTGCTATGTAGTTAGCTCTCTGTGCATGGACACATTGGACTCATGTGACATGTAGTTTGAACTCTGTATATGGAAATGTTGCACTACTCTGTCATTTAGCTTGTTCTCTGTATATGGCCATTTTGGACGGGTCTGCCATGTAGCTAGCTTTCTGTACATGGATATGTTTGACTGATCTGATATGCAGGTAGCTCTCTGTATATGGCCATTTTGGACTCGTCTGCCATGTAGCTAGCTTTCTGTACATGGATATGTTGGACAGATCTGATATGCAGTTTGCTCTCTGATTATGAAGATATTGCACTTATTGACCATGTGTATAACTCACAGTATATGGACAAGTTGGACTAATCTGCCATGTAGCTAGTACACTGTATATGGACATGTTGGACTACTCTGCCATTTAGCTATCTCTCAGTATATGCACACGTTGGACTCATATGTCATTTAGCTAGAACTCTGTATATAGAAATGGTGTACTACTTTGCCATGGAGATAGCTCTCTGTATATATGACACGTTGGACTCATCTGCCATGTAGCTAAAAGTCTGTATATGGACATGTTTTACTACTCTGCCATGTAGCTAGCTCTCTGTATATGAACACGTTGGACCCATCTTCCATGTCGCTAGAACACTGTATATGGAAATGTTGCATTAATCTGCCATGTAGCTATCTCTCTGTATATGGACATTTTGGACTCTTGTGACCTGTAGCTAGCTCTCTGTACATGGATATGTTAGACTGATCTGCTATGTAGATAGCTCTCTGTATATGAAGATATTGGACTTGTCTGCCATGTAGCTAGCTCTCAGTATATGGACATGTTGGACTCATTAGCCATGAAGCAAGCTCTCTGTGTGTGAACATGTTGGACTCATCTGCCTTGTAGCTAGCTCTCTAAATATACACATTATGGACTCATCTGCCATGTAGCTAGAACTCTGGATATGAACAAGTTTGACTACTCTGCTGTGTAACCTGTTTTCAGTATATGGACACGTTGGACTCATCTGCTTTGTTGCTAGAACTTTGCATATCGAAATTTTGCACTAGTCTGCCATGTATCTCGTGCTCTGTATATGGACATTTATGACTTGTCTGCCATGCAGCTAATTCTCTGTATACGGACATG
>NW_006409027.1:17523-19440 GCF_000296735.1 Chrysochloris asiatica | reverse complement strand
TATGTTGTACTTCTATGCCATGTAAATAGCTCTCTGTATATGAACATATTGGACTTTTCTGCCATGTAGCTAACTCCTTGTGTACGGACTTGTGGGACTCATCAGCCATGTAGCCAACTCACTCCATATAAACATGTTGGACTCATATGCCTTGTAGCTAGACCTCTATCTATACACATGTTGGACTCTTCAGCCATGTAGCCAGCTCTCTCTGTATTAACATGTTGGACCCATCTGCCTTGTAGCTAGTCCTCTAAATATACACATGTTGGTCTCATCTGACATGTAGCTAACTGTCAGTATATGGACATGATGGACTCCTCTGCCATGTAGCTAGTGCTCTGTATATGGACATGTTGGACTACTCTGCCATGTAGCTAGCTCTCAGTATATGGACACGATGGACTCATCTGCCATGTAGCTAGAACTCTGTATATGGAAACGTTGCACAACTCTGTCATGCAGCTAGCTCTCTGCATATGGACATTTTGGACTCGTCTGCCATGTAGCTAGCTCTTTGTGCATGGATATGTTGGACTGATCTGCCATGTAGGTAGGTGTCTTATACGAATATATTGGACTTTTCTGCCATGTAGCTAGCTGTCTATATATGGACATATTGTACTCATCAGCCATGCAGCCAGCTCTCTCTGTATGAACATTATGGACTCATCTGCCATGTAGCTAGTCTTCAATATATACACATGTTGGACTGATCAGCCATGTGGCCAGGTCTGTCTGTATGAACATGTTGTACTCATCTTCCTTGTAGGTAATCCTGTATATATACTCATGTTGGACTCCTCTTCCATGTAGCTGACTCTCAGTATATAGACATGCTTGACTCATCTGCAATGTAGCTAGTACTCTGTATATGTACATGTTGGACTACTCTACCATCTAGCTAGATCTCAGTATATGGACATAAGGGATTCATCAGCCATGAAGCCAACTCTTTCTTTGTGAACATGTTGGACTCATGTGACTTTCATCTACTCTTCTATATATACACATATTGTACTCATCTGCATGTAGTTAACTCTCAGTATATGAACATGCTGCACTCATCTGCCATGTAGCTACAACTCTCTATATGAAAATATTGGACTACTCTGCCATGTAGATAGGTCTCTCTACATTGAAATTGTGGACTCATCTGCCACGTAGCTTGCTCTCTGTGCCTGGATATGTTGTACAGATCTCCCATGTATGTAGCTTTCTGTATATGAACATATTGGACATGTTTGCCATATAGCTAGCACTCTGTATATGGACATGTTGGACTCATCAGCCATTTAGCCAGCTCTCTCTGTATCAACATGTTGAACTCATCTGCCTTGTTGCTAGCCCTCTAAATATACACATGTTGGATTCATCTGCCATGAAGCTAACTCTAAGTATATGGACATGTTGGACTCATCTGTCCTGCAGCTAGATCTCTGTATATGGAAATGTTGCACTACTCTGAAATGTAGCTACCTCTCTGTATATGAATATTTTGGACTCGTCTATCATGTAGCTAGCTCTCTGTACGTGGATATGTTGGAATGACCTGCCATGTAGCTATCTCTCTGAGTATGAGCATCTTGGAATCATTTGCCTTTTGCTAGCCCTCTAAAAATACACATGTTGGACTTATCTGACATGTAGCTAACTCTCAGTTTATGGACATGTTGGACTCATCCGCCATGAAGCTAGTACTCTTTATATGGACATGTTAGACTACTCTGCCATGTAGCTAGCTCTCAGTATATGGACACATTGGACTACTCTGCCATGTAACTACAACTGTGTATATGGAAATGTTGCACTACTCTGCCATGTAGCTAGCTCTCTGTGTATGCATATGTTGGACTCATCTGACATGTAGCTTGAACTCTGTATATGGAAATGTTGCACTACTCTGCCATGTAGCTT
>NW_006409027.1:15225-16423 GCF_000296735.1 Chrysochloris asiatica | reverse complement strand
TAAGGATATATTGGACTTATAAGACATGTAGCTAGCTCTCTCCATATGAACATGTTGAACTCATCTGCCTTGTATCTAGTCCTCTAAATATACATTGTTGTACTTATCTGCCATGTAGATAGTGCTCTGTATATGGACATGTTGGACTACTCTGCCATGTAGCTAGCTCTCAATATATGGACACGTTGGACTCATCTGCCATGTAGCTAGGACTCTGTATAGGAAAGTTTGCAATACTCTGCAATGCAGCTAGATCTCTGTATATGGATATTTTGGACTTGTCTGCCTTGTACCTAGCTCTCTGTGCGTGGATATGTTGGAATGATCTTCCATGAACGTAGCTCTCTGTATACGAACATATTGTACATATCTGCCATGTAGCTAGCTCTGAATATGGGCATTTTGGACTCATTAGCCATGTAGCAAGCTCTCTGTTTGTGAATATGTTGGACTCATCTGCCTTGTAGCTAGCTCTCTAAATATACTCATGTTGAACTCATCTGCCACGTAGCTAACTCTCAGTATATGGACATGTTGGACTCATCTGCCATGTAGCTAGTACTCTGTATATGAACATGTTTGACTCCTCTGCCATGTAGCCTGGTTTCAGTATCTGGACAGGTTGGACTCATCTGCCATGTAGCTAGAACTCTGTAGATGGAAATTTTTTACTATTCTGCCATGTAGCTCTCTCTCTATATATAGACATTTTGGACTCATCGGCCATGTAGCTAGCACACTGCGCATGGATATGTTATACTGACCTGCCATGTAAGTAGTTTGCTGTATATGAACATATTGGACTTTTCTGCCATGTAGCTAACTCTGTATACAGACATGTGGCACTCATCAGCCATGTAGGCAGCTGTCTCCATATGAACATGTTGAAGTCATCTGCCCTCTAGCTAGTCCTCTGTATACACATGTTGGACTCATCTTCCTTGTAGCTAGTCCTCTATATATACACATTTTGGACTCATCTGCCATGAAGCTAACTCTCAGTATATGGACATGTTGGACCATTGTGCCATGTAGCCAGCTCTCAGTATATGGACACATTGGACTCATCTGCCATGTAGCTAGAAATCTGTATATGGAAATATTGCACTACACTCCCATGTAGCTAGCTATCTGAATATGGACATTTTGGACTCGTCTGCCATGTAGTTAGCTCTCTGTGCATGGATATGTTGGACAG
>NW_006409027.1:10409-13655 GCF_000296735.1 Chrysochloris asiatica | reverse complement strand
ATATTGGACTTGTGTACCATGTAGCTATCTCTCAGTATATGGACATGTTGAACTCATCAGGCATGTAGCCAGCTCTCTGTGTATGAACATTTTGGACTCATTCTGCCCAGTAGGGAACCCTCTAAATATACACATGTTGGTCTCATCTTGCATGTAGCTAACTCTCAGGACATGGATATGTTCGTCTAATGTGCCATGTACTAGAACTCTGTATATGGACATGTTGGAATACTCTGACATATAGCTACCTCTCATTATATGGACATGTGGGACTCATCTATCTTGCAGCTAGCCCTCTACATATACACTTGTTGGACTAATCAGTCATGTAGCTAGCTCTCACTATATGGACAAGTTGGACTCATCTGCTATATAGCTAGTACTCTGTATATGGAGATGTTGGACTATTCTGCCATGTAGCTTGCTCTCAGTATTTGGACACGTTGGACTCATCTGCCATGAAGCTAAAGCTCTATATATGGAAAGGTTGCACTACTCTGCCATGTAGCTAGCTCTCTGTATATGGACATTTGGACTCTTCTGCCTTGTAGCTAGCTCTCTGTGCATGGATATGTTGGAATGATTTGCCAGTTAGGTGGCTCTCTGTATATGAACTTATTGGACATGACTGCCATATAGCTAGCTCTCAGTATATGCACATGTTTGACTCATCAGCCATGTAGCCAGTTCTCTGCGTATGAACATGTTGGACTCATCTGCCTTGTAGGTAGTCATCTAAATATACACATGTTGAACTCATCTGCCTTGTAGCTAACTCTCAGTATATGTACATGTTTGTCTCATCTGCCATGTACTAGAACTCTGTATAAGGACATGTTGGACTACTCTGCCATGTAGCTAGCTCTAAGTGTATGGACAGGTTAGACTGATCTACTTTGTAGCTAGCCCTCTATATATGCACATTTTGGACTCGTCAGACATGTAGTTAGCTCTCAGTATATGGATATGTTCTACTCATCTGCCATGTAGCTAGTACACTGTATATGGACATGTTGGACTACTCTGCCATGTAGCTAGAAATCTGTATATGGAAAATTTGCATTATTCTGCCATGTAGCTAGCTCTCTGTATATGTATATGTTGGACTCATCAGCCATGTAGAGAGCTCTCTCTGTATGAACATGTGGAACTCATCTGCCTTGTAGGTAGTTCTCTATATATACACCTATTGCACTCATCTGCCATGTAGCTAACTGTCAGTATATGGACATGTTGGACTCATCTGCATTTAGCTAGTACACTCTATGTGGTCATGTTGGATTACTCTGCCATGTAGCTAGCCCTCAGTATATGGACACGTTAGATTCATCTACCATGTAGCTAGAACCCTTTATATGCAAATGTTACAATACCCTGCAAAGTAGCTAGCTCATTTTATATGGACATATTGGACTTCTCTGAGATGTAGCTAGCTCTGTGTACATGGATATGTTGGACTGATCTGTAATATTGGTAGCTCTCTGTATATGAACATATTCGACTTGTCTGCCATGTAGCTAGCTCTCTGTATATGGACATGTTGGACTCATCAGTCTTGTAGCCAGTTCTCTCTGTATGAACATGTGGGTCTCATCTGCCTTGTAGCTAGGCCTCTATATATACACATGTTGGACTCATCTGCCATGTAGCTAGTACTCTGTATGTGGACATGTTAGTCTACTCTGCCATGTAGCTTACTCTCAATATTTGGACACGTTGGACTCATCAGCCCTGAAGCTAGAACTATGTATATGGAAATGGAACAAGACTCTGCCATGTAGCTAGCTCTCTGTGTATAAACATTTTGGACTCGTCTGCCAAATAGCTAGTTCTCTATGCATGGATATGTTGGATTGATCTGCCATGTAGGTAGCTCTGTGTATATGAAAATATTGGTCTTGTCTGCCATGTAACTAGATCTCAATATATGGACATATTGGTCTCATGAGCCAAGTAGATGGCTCTCTGTGTATGAACTTGTTGGACTCATCTGCCTTTTTGTTACTCCTTTATATATAAACATGTTGGACTTATCTGCCATGTAGCTAGTACACTGTATATGGACATGTTGGATTACTATGTCATGTAGCTAGATGTCTGTATATGGACATGTTGTACTCATCTGCCTAGTAGTTGGAACTCTCTATATGGAAAGGTTGCAATACTCTGCCATGTAGCTAGCTGTCTGTATATGGACATGTTGGTCTCATCAGCCTTGTCGACAGCTCTCTCTGTATGAACATGTGTAACTCATCTGCCATGTAGCTAGTCTTCTACTTATACACATGTTGGACTCATCTGCCATGTAACTAACTGTCAGTACATGGACATGTTGGACACTATATATGGACATGTTGGACTACTCTGCCATGTAGCTAGCTCTCAGTACATGGACACGATCAACTCATGTGCCATGTAACTAGAACTTTGTATATGGATAATGTTGCACTACTGTGCAATGTAGCTTGCTCTGTGTATATGGACATTTTGGACTCGTCTGCCATGTAGATAGCTCTCTATGTATGGATATGTTGCACAGATTTGCCATATAGCTAGATCTCTATATGAAAATATTAGACTTGTCTGCCATGTTGCTAGATTTCTTTAGATGGATATTTTGGACTCATCAGCCATGTAGACAGCTCTCTATGTATGAACATGTTGAATTCATATGTCTTATAGATAGTGGACTTTAGATACACATGTTAGACTTGTCTGCCAGGTAGCTATCTCTCATTATATGGACATGTTGGACTCATCTGCCATGTAGCTAGTACCCTGTATATGTAAATGTAGCACTACTCTGACATATAGATAAATCTCTATATATGGTCATGTTGTACTAGAGTGCCAGGTAGCTGGCTCTCTGTGCATGGGTATGTTCACCTGATCTGCCATGTAGGTAACTCTTTGTATTTGAATATATTGAACTTGTCTGCCATGTAGTTAGCTCTAAGTATATGGGCATGTTGGATTCATCAGCCATGTAGCCATCTCTCAGTGTATTAACATTTTGCAATCATCTGACTTGTAGCTTGCCCCATAAATGTACACATGTTGGACTCATCTGCCATGGAGCTAACTCTCTGTATATGGACATGTAGGAATCATCTGCCATTTAGCTTGAACTCTGTATATAGATATGTTGCTCTACTCTGCCAAGTACCTAGCTCTCAGTAAATGAAGACGTTGGAATCATCAGCCAAGTAGCTAGAACTCAGTATATGGAAATGTTGCACTACTCTG
>NW_006409027.1:7899-9974 GCF_000296735.1 Chrysochloris asiatica | reverse complement strand
TGTAGCCAGCTCTCTCTGTATGAACATGTTGGAGTCATCTGCCTTGTAGTTAGTCCTCTATATATACACAAGTAGGACTCATCAGCCATGTAACCAGCTCTCTCAGTATGAACAGGTTGGACTCATCTGCCTTGTAGCTAGTCCTCTATATATACACATGTTTAACTCATCTGCCATGTAACTAGCTCTCAGTATATGGACATGTTGGACTCATCTGCCATGTAGCCAGCTTTATTTGTATGAACATGTTGGACTCATCTGCCTTGTAGCGAGCCCTCTAAAAATACACATGTTGGAGTCACCTGCCATGTAGCTAACTCTCAGTATATGAACATAATGGACTCATCTTCCATGTAGCTAGTATTCTGTATATCACATGTTGGATTACTCTGGCATGTAGCTAACTTTCAGTATATGGACACATTAGACACATCTACCATGTAGCTAGAGCTCTATATATGCTAATGTTACTCTACTCTGCCATGTAGCTAGCTCTCTGAATTTGGACATATTGGATTCGTCTACCTTGTAGCTAGCTCTCTGTACATGGATATGTTGGACTGATCTGCCATGTAGGTAGCTCTCTGTATATGAAGATATGGGAAACATCTGCCTTGTAGCTAACTCTCCTAATATGTACATGTTGGACTCATCTTCCATGTAGCTTGTACTCTGTATATGGACATGTTGGACTACACTGCAATTTAGCTACCTCTCAGTATATGCACTCGTTGGACTCATCTACCATGCAGCTAGAACTTTGTATATGGATATGTTGCAGTACTCTGCCATGTCGCTGGCTCACTGTATATGGACACGTTGGACTCATCTGCCATGTAGCTAGCTCTCTGTACATGATTATGTTGGACAGATCTGCTATGTAGGTAGCTCTCTGTATATGAATATATTGGACTAGTCTGCTATGTGGCTCAATCTCTAAATACACATGTTGGATTGATCTGCAATGTAGCTGACAATCAGTATATGGACATGTTGGATTCATCTGCCATGTAGCCAGCTCTCTGTTAATGGACATGTTGGAAGCATCTACCTTGTATCTAGCCCTTTAAATATACAAATGTTGGACTCATGTGCCATGTAGCGAGCTCTCAGTATAAGCACACGTTGCACTCATCTGCCATGTAGCTAGAACTGTGTATATGGAATTGTTGCAATACTCTACCATGTAGCTAGCTCTGTGTATATGGACAAGTTAGACTCATCTGCCATGTAGCTAGAATTCTGTATGTGAAAATGTTGCACTAATCTCCCATGTTGGTAGCTCTCTATATATGGATACATTGTACTTATCTGCCATGTAGCAAGAACTGTTTATATGGAAATGTTGCACTACTCTGCCATGTAACTAGTACTCTGTATATGGACAACTTGTACTCATCTGCCATGTAGCTAGCTCTCTGAACATGGATATGTTAGACTGATCTGCCATGTAGATAGTTTTCTGTATATGAACCTATTGGACTTGTCTTTCATGTAGCTAGCTCTCAGTATAAGGACATCTTGGACTCATCAGCCATGTAGCCAGATCTCTCCATATGAACATGTTAGATCCATCTGCCTTGAAGCTAGTCCTCTATCTATACAAATGATGGACTCATTAGCCATGTAGCCAGCTCTCTGTGTATGAACATGTTGGACTCATCTACCATGAAGCTAGTACCCTGTATATGGACATGCTGGAAAACTCTGCCACGTAGCTATCTCTCAGTATATGGAAATGTTGGACTCATCTGCCGTGTAGCTAGACCTCTTTATATGGAAATGTTGCACTACACTGCCATGTGGCTAGTTTTGTGTACATGGATATGTTGGACTTATCTTCCATGTAGGCAGCTTTCTCTACATGAACATATTGGACTTGTTTGTATGTCGCTAGCTGTCAATATATGGACATGTTGGAATCATAAGTCAAGTAGCCAGCTGTCTGTGTATGAACATGTTCATAAATCTGCCTTGTAGCGAGCCTTCTAAATATACACATGTTGGACTCATCTGCCACGTACCTAACTCTCAGTATAGGGATATGTTGGACTCATCTGCCATGTAGCTGTTAA
>NW_006409027.1:5194-5789 GCF_000296735.1 Chrysochloris asiatica | reverse complement strand
ATGACTCTGTGTATTCCTTCCATCTTTTCTTGATGCATTCTGCATCATTCAATAATTTGCCCAGTGAATCTTTCAATAGCGAAAGTCGAGGCCTGGTAGTTAGCCCTCTAAATATACACATGTTCGACTCATCTCCATGTAACGAACTCTCCGTACATAGACATAATGGATTCATCTGACATATAGGTATAACTCTGTATATGGAAATGTTGTACTACTCTGCCATGTAGCTATCTCTCTTTATATGGTCATTTTGGACTCGTCTGACATGTAGCTAGTTCTCTGTACATGGATATGTTGGACTGATCTGCCATGTAGGTATTCTCTGTATAAGAACTAATTGGACTTCTCTACCATGAAGCTAGATCTCAGTATATGGACAGGATGAACTCATCTGGCTTGTAATTAGTCCTCTATATATACATATTTTGGACTCATCTACCTTGTAGCTAACTCTGAATATATGGAGAAGTTGGACTCATCTGCCAGGTAGCTAGTAATACTCTGTATATAGACATGTTGGACTACTCTGTCATGAAGCTAGCTCTCAGTATATGGACACTTTGGACTCATCTGCCATGTATCCAAAACTCTG
>NW_006409027.1:0-1861 GCF_000296735.1 Chrysochloris asiatica | reverse complement strand
CTCTCTAAATATGAACATTTTGGACCTGACTGCCATGTTGCTAGCTCTCTGTATATGGATATTGGGAATCATCAGCCATGTAGCCAGCTCCCTCTGTATGAACATATTGGAATCATCTGCCTTGTAGCTCATTCTTTATATATACACGTGGTGAACTCATCTGCAATGTAGCTAACTATCAGTATATGGATATTTTGGTCTTATATGCCCAGTAGCTAGTACTCTGTATTTGGGCATGTTGGACTCATCTGCCATGTAGCTAGCTCTCTGTATATGGACATGTGAGACTCATCAGCCATATAGCCAGCATTCCCCGAATGAACATGTTGCACTCATCTGCCTTGTAGTTAATCCTCCATATACATACATATTTGACTCATCTGCCCTGTAGGTAACTCTCAGTATATTGACATGTTGGACTCATCTGCTATGTAGATAATACTCTGGATATGGACATGTTGGACTACTCTGCCATATAGCTAGCTCTCAGTATATGGACATGTTGGACTTATCTGCCATATAACTAGTACTGTGTATATGGGCATGTTTGTCGTACTCTGCCATATAGCTAGTTCCCAGTATATGGACACTTTTAACTCATCTGCCATGTACCTAGAACTCTGTATATGGAAATGATGCACTACTCTGCCATGTAGCTAGCTCTCTGTATATGGAGATTTTGGACTCGCCTGTAATGTAGCTACCTCTTTGTGCATTGGTATGTTGAACTGATCTTCCATGTAGGTTGCTCTCTGTATATGAACATATTGGACTTGTCTGCCATGGAGCTAGCTCTCAGTATATGGACATGTTGGATGTATTTAGCCATATAGCCTGCTCTCTCTGTATGAACATGTTGGACTCATCTGCCTTGTAGATAGTCCTCTATATATATACCTGTTGAACTCATCTGCCATGTTACTATATATCTGTATATGGACATGTGGGACTCATCTGCCATATATCTAATACTCTATATATGGACATGATGGAGTATTCTGCCATGTAACTAGCTCTCAGTATATGGACATGTTGGACTCATCTGTTATGTAGCTAGATCTCTATATATGGACATTTTGGACTCATCTGCCATGTAGCTCACTATCTGTGCATGGATAAGTTGGACTGATTTGCAATGTAGGTAGCTCTCTAAATATGACCATTTTGGACTTGACTGCCATGTTGCTAGCTCTCTGTATATGGACATTGGGAATCATCACCCATGTAGCCAGCTCTCTCCGTATGAACATATTTGAAACAACTACCTTGTAGCACATTCTTTATATACACACATGTTGAAATCATCTGCCATGTAGCTAACTATCAGTATATGTACATGTTGGACTCATCTGCCCAGTAGCTAGTACTCTGTATTTGGGCATGTTGGACTCATCTGCCATGTAGGTAGCTCTCTGTATAAGGACATGTGAGACTCGTCAGCCATATAGCCAGATTTCCATGAATGAACATGTTGCACTCATCTGCCTTTTAGCTAGTCCTCCATATATACACATATTGGACTCAACTGCCATGTAGGTAACTCTCAGTATATGGACATGTTGGAATCATCTGCCATGTACCTACAACTCTGTATATGGAAATGTAGCTCTACTCTGCCAAGAAGCTAGTTCTCTTTATATGAACATTATGGAGTCGTCTGCCATGTGGCTAGCTCTGTGTGTATGAACATGTTGGACTCATCTGACTTGTAGCTTGCTCTATAAATGTACACATGTTGGTCTCATCTGCCATGTATGTAACTCTCAATATATGGACATGTTGGTCTCATCTGCCATCAAGATATGGAAATATTGGACTATTCTGCCTTGTAGCTAGGTCTCTGCATATGGACATGGTGGAT
>NW_006409026.1:791934-795169 GCF_000296735.1 Chrysochloris asiatica | reverse complement strand
CCTAGCCCTAATGCCATGTAGCTAGCTTCTGTACATGGATATGTTGGATTGATCTGCCATGTAGCTAGTTCTCAGTATATGGACACATGGGACACAGCTGCTGTATAGCTAGAATTCTGTATATGGAAATGTTGTACTACTCTGCCATCTAGCTAGCTCTCTGTACATAGACATTTTGCACTCATCTGCTATGTAGCTTGAACTCTGTGTATGGAAATGATGCACTACTCTGCCATGTAGCTAGCTCTCTGTACATGGATATTTTGGACTGATCTGCCATGTAGGTAGGTCTCAGGATATAGACATGTTAGACACATCTGCCATGACGTTAGAACTTTGCATATGAAAATGATGGTCCACTCTGCTATATAGTTATCACTCATATGGACAAGTTGGACACATCTGCCATGTACCTAGAACTCTGATTTTGGAAATTTTGCACTACTCAGCCATATAGCTAGCTCTCTGTATAGAGACAAGTTGGATTCATCTGCCTAATAGCTAGAACTCTGTATATGGAAATGTTACACTACCATGCCATGTTGATATATCTCTGTATTTGGACATTTTGGACTCCTCTGCCATGTAGCTTGAACTCTGTATATAGAAATGATACACTACACTGCCATTTAGCTAGCTCTCTATATATGGACATTTTGGACTCATCTGGCATGTAGCTAGCTCTCTGTGCATGGATATGTTGGACTGATGTGCAGTGTAGGTAGCTCTCAGTATATGGACACGTTGGACACATCTGCCATGTAGCTAGAACTCTGTATATGGAAATGTTGCACTACGGTGCCATGTAGCTAGCTTTCTGTATTCGGACAGTTTGGACTAGTCTAACATGTAGCTTGCTTTCTGTAGATGGATATGTTGGACTGATCTGTAAAGTAGCTAACTCTCTGTATATGAACATAATGGACTTGTCTATCATGTAGCTAGCTCTCAGTATACGGACATGTTGGACTCATCTGCCATGTAGCTAGTACCCTGTATATAGACAAGTTGGACTCATCTGCCATGTAGCTAGTACGCTGTATATAGACAAGTTGGACTCATCGGCCTTGTAACTGTTGTTGTTGTTGTTATGTGCCATTGAGTCGGTTCCGACCCATAGCGACTTTGTATAGGGTTTCCGAGCGTGTAAATCTTTACGGGAGTAGAAAGCCTCATCTTTCTCACGCAGAGCAGCTGGTAGTTTCGAAAGCTGACCTTAAGGTTCGCAGCCCGATTCATAACCACTACGCTACCAGAGCTCCTTAATGATGCACTACACTTCCATGTAGTTAGCTCTCTGTATATGGATATTTTGGACTCGTGTGACATGTAGATAGCGCTCTGTGCATGAATACTTTGGACTGATCTGCAATGTAGGTAGGTCTCAGATTATGGACACGTTAGACACATCTGTCATATACCTAGAAATCTTTATATGGAAATGTTGCACTACCCTGACATTTAGCTAGGTCTCTGTATATGGGCATTTTGGATTCATCTGCCATGTAGCTAGCTCTTTGTACATGGAAATGCTGCACTACTCTGCCATGTAGCTAGCTCTCTGTATGTGGACATTTTGCACTCATCTGCCATATAACCTGCTCTATGTACATGGATATGCTGGACTGCTCTGCCTAGTAGGTAGTTTCTGTATATGAACATATTGGACTTGTCTGCCATATGGGTGACTCTCAGTATATAGATAAGTTGGACACATCTGCCATGAAGCTAGTACCCTAATATGGACATGTTGGACCACTCTAACATGTAGCTAGCTCTCAGTATAGGGACACGTTGGATATATCTGCTCTGTAGCTAGAACACTGTATATGGAAATGTTGCACTACTCTGCCATGTAACTAGCTCTCTGTATATAGACAGGTTGGACTCATCTGCCTTGTAGCTAGAAATCTGTGTATGGAAATGTTGCACTATCATGCCATGTGGCTAGCTCTCTGTGTATGGACATTTTGGACTGATCTGCCATGTAGCTCGCTCTCTGTACATGGATATGTTGGACTGATCTGACAAGTAGGTAGCTCTCTGTATATGAACATATTGGACTTGTCTGCCATGTAGGTGACAAGTTGGACTCATCTGCCTTGTAGGTAGAACCCTGCCATATATGGACACGATGGACACATGTGAAATGCAGGTAGAAATCTGTATATGGAAATGTTGCACTACTCTTCCATGTAGCTACCTCTCTGTATATACACAAGTTTGACTCATCTGTACTGTAGATAGATCTCTGTATATGGAAATGTTGCACTACCCTGCCATGTTGCTAGCTCTCTGTATATGGACATTTTGGATTCGTCTGACATGTAACAAGCTCTCTGAAAATGGATATGTTGGACTGATCTGCCAAGTAGGTATTTCTCTGTATATGAACATATTGGACTTGTATGCCATGTAGCTAGTTCTCAGTATATGAAAACATTGGACACATCTGCCATGTAGCTAGAAGTCTGTATATTTAAATGTTGCACTACCCTGCCATGTAGTTAGCTCTCTGTATATAGACAATTGCAGTCATCTGCCTTGTAGCTTGAACTCTGTACATGGAAATGTTGGATTACCCTGCCATGTGGCTAGCTCTCTGTATATGGACATTTTGGACTCGTCTGCCATGTAACCAGCTCTCTGTACACGGATATGCTGGACTGATTTGTCAAGTACGTAGCTCTCTCTGTATGAACATATTGGACTTGTCTTCCATATAGCTAGCTCTCAGTGTATGGATACGTTAGACACATCTGCCATGTAGATAGAACTCTATAAACAAGTTGGACTCATCTGCCTTGTAGCCTTTACTCTGTATATGGAAATGTTACACTGACCTGACATGTGACTAGCTGTCTGTATATGGACATTTTGACATGTAGCTAGCTCGTCTGACATGTAGCTAGCTCTTTTTACATGGATATGTTGGACTGATCTTCCACATAGGTTGTTGTTGTTGTCAGGTGCCATCGAGTCAGAACCAACTCATAGCGATCCAACGCACAGCAGAACGAAACAAAATCCGATCCTGGGCCAACCTCACTACCGCTGCCACACTTCAGTCCATCAATGATGCCACGTGGCTGATCCATCTTGTTGGGGGTCTTCTTCTTTTTATCTGACCCTCAACCCTACCCAGCATGACATCCTTCTCCAAGGATTGTTTCCTCTGGACAATATGTCTAAAGTAGGAGAGACGAAGCTTAGCCATCCTGGCCTCCAAGGAGCA
>NW_006409026.1:785279-791287 GCF_000296735.1 Chrysochloris asiatica | reverse complement strand
CATAGAACCCAGCTTCTTGTATTATTTGCTCAGCATACAGGTTGAATAAGTATGGTGAAAGAATGCAACCCTGTCTCACACCTTTCCCAATTTAAAAACATTCAGTGTTCCCATGTTCTGTTCGAACAACTGCTTCTTGGTCTAGGTACAGATTTCTTAGAAGGTAGCTCTCTATATATGAACATATTGGACTTGTCTGACCTGTAGGTGGCTCTCAGTATATGGACATGTTGGAAACATCTGCCATGTAGCTACCCTACTGAATATGGACATGTTGGACTACACTACCACATAGCTAGCTCTCAGTATATGGACACTTTGGACACATCTGCCATGTAGCTAGAACTCAGTATAGGGAAATGTTTCACATTTTGCCATGTAACTAACTATCTGTATATAGACAAGTTGGACTCATCTGCCTTGTAGCTAGAACTCTGTATATAGAAATGTTGCACTACCCTGCCATGTGGCTAGCTCTCTGTATATGGACATTTTGAACTCTTTAGCCATGTAGCTAGCTCTCTGTACATGGATATGTTGGACTGATCTTCAATGTAGGTAGCTCTCTGCATATGAACATATTGGACTTGTCTGCCTGTAGGTGGCTGTCAATATATTGGCAAATTGCACATATCTGCCATGTAGCTACTACCCTGAATATGGACATGGTCGACTACTCTGCCATGTAGCTAGCTATCAGTATATGGACACGATGGACACATCTGCCATGCAGGTAGAACTCTGTATATGGAAATGTTGCACTACTCTGCCATGTAGCTAGCTCTCTTTATATAGACAAGTTTGACTCATCTGCATTGTAGCTAGATCTCTGTATATGGAAATGTTGCACTACGCTGCCATGTAGCTAGCTCTCTGCATATGGACATTTTGGATTTTTCTGACATGTAGCAAGCTCTATGTATATCGATATGTTGGATTAATCTGCCAAGTACTTAGCTGTCTCTATATGAACATATTCGACCTGTCTACCATGTAGTTAACTCTCAGTATATGAACATGTTGGACTCCTCTGTGATGTGCATAGTACCCTGTATATGAACATGCTATACTACTTCTGCCATGTAGCTAGCTCTCAGTATATGGATACGTTGGATACATCTACCATGAAGCTAAAATTCTGTATATGGAAATGTTGCATTAGTCTGCCATGTAGATAACTCTCTGTATATAGACAAGTTGGACTCATCTGTCTTGTAGTTAGAACTCTGTATACAGAAATGTTGCACTACTATGCCATGTGGCTAGCTTTCTGTATATGGGCATTTTGGACTCTTTTGCCATGTAGCTAGCTCTCTGTACATGGATATGTTGGACTGATCTGCAAGGTAGGTAGCAATCTGCTCATGAACATATTGGACTTGTCTGACCTGTAGGTGACCGTCAGTATATTGGCACGTTGGACATATCTACCATGTAGCTACTACCCTGAGTATGGACATGTTGCACTACTCTGCCATGTAGCTAGCTCTCAGTATATGGACACATTGGACACATCTGCCATGTAGATAGAACTCTGAATTTGGAAATGTTAAATTACCCTGTCATGTAGTTACATCTCTATATATAGACAAGTTGGACTCATCTTCCTTGTAGCTAGGAATCTGTATATAGAAATGTTGCACTACCCTGCCATGTAGCTAGCTCTCTGTTCATGGATATGTTGGACTGATCTGCCAAGTAGATAGCTCTCTGTATATGAACATGTTGGACTTGTCTGCTACATAGCTACCTCTCAGTATATGGACACATTGGACACATCTTCCATGTAGATACAACTCTGTATATGAAAGTGTTGCACTATTCTGCCATGTAGCTAGCTCCTGTATATGGACATTTTGTACTCCTGTGCCATGCAGCAAGCTCTTTATACATGGATATGTTACACTGATCTGCCAAGTAGGTAGCTCTCTGTTTATGAACATATAGAACTTTTCTTCCATGTAGCTAGCTCTCAGTTTATGGACATGTTGGACACATCTGCCATGTAGTTAGTACCCTCTATATGTACATTTTGGACTGTTCTGCCATGTAGCTAGCTCTCAGTGTATGGACACGTAAGACACATCTGCCATGTGGCTAGAACTCTGTATATGGAACTGTTGCACTACTCTGTCATGTAGCTAGCTCTCTGTATATAGACAAGTTAGACTCATCTGCCTTGTAGCTAGAACTCTGTATATGGAAATGTTTCACTACCCTGCCATGTAGGTAGCTCTCTGTATATGGACATTTTGAACTCATCTGCCATATAGCAAGCTCTCTGTACGTGGATATGTTGGATTGATCTGCCAAGTAGGTAGCTCTCTCTATATGATCATATTGGACTTGTCTACCATATAGTTGGCTCTCAGTATATGAACATGTTGGACTCCTCTGTGATGTAGCTAGTACCCTGTATATGAAACATGTTGTACTACTCTGCCATGTTGCTAGTTCTCAGTATAGGGACATGTTGGACACATCTACCATGTAGCTAGAACTGTGTATAAGGAAATGTTGCACTACTCTGCCATATATCAACCTCTCTGTATATAGACAAGTTGGACTCATCTGACTTGTAGCTAGACTCTGAATATGGAAATGTTCCACTAAGCTGCTATGTGGCTAGCTCTATGTATATGGACATTTTTTACTCCTCTGTCATGTAACTAGCTCTCTGTACATGGATATGTTGAACTGATCTGCCAAGTAGGTAGCTCTATATATATGAACATATTGCACTTATCTGCCCGGTAGGTGACTGTCAGTATATGGACACGTTGGACACATCTGCCATGTAGCTAAAACTCTGTATATGGAACTGTTGCACTATTCTGCCCTGTAGCTAACTGACTGTATATACAAAGTTGGACTTATCTGCCTTGAAGCTAGAACTCTGTATGTGGAAATGTTGCACTACCCTGCCATTTCACTAGCTCTCTGCATATGTACATTTTGGACTCATCTGCCATGTAGCTAGCTCTCTGTACATATATATGTTGGACTGATCTGCCAAATAGGTAGGTCTCTGCATATGAACATATTTGACTTCTCTGCCATGTAGGTGGCTCTCAGTATATGGACACGTTGGACACATCTGCCATGTAGCTACAACTCTGTATATGGAAATGTTGCACTACTCTGCCATGTAGCTAGCTTTCTGTATATAGAAAATTTGGACTTATCTGCCTAATAGCTCGAACTATGTATATGGAAATGTTGCACTATACTGCCATGTCGTTAGCTCTCTGCATATTTACATTTTGGCCTCTTCTGCCATGTAGCTAACTCTCTGTACATGGATATGTTGTACTGATCTGCCAAGTAGGTAGCTTTCTGTATATGAACATATTGGAATTGTCTGCCATGTAGGTAGCTCTCAATATATGGACAGCTTTGACACATCTTCCATGTAGCTAGAACTCTGTATATGGAAATGTTGCACTACCATGCCATGAAGCTAGCTCTCTGTATATGGACATTTTGGACGCCTCTGCCATATAGCTAGCTCTCTGTACATGGATATGTTGGACTGATCTGCCTAGTAGGTAGCTCTGTGTATATGAACATATTGGAGTTGTCTTCCATGTAGGTGGCTCTCAGTACATTGACACTTTGGACATATCTGCCATGTAGCTAGTATCCTGAATATGTACATGTTGGAATACTCGGTCATGCAGCTATCTCTCAGTAAATGGACAAGATGGACACATCTTCCATGAAGCTAGAACTCTGTATATGGAAAATGTTGCAATACTTTGCCATGTAGCTAACTCTCTGTATATAGACAAGTTGGACTCATCTGCCTTGTTGCTAGAACTTTCTATATGGAAATATTGTACTACCCTGCCATGTAGCTAGCTCTCTGTATATGGAAATTTTGGACTTGTCTGCCATGTAGCTACCTCTCATTTATGGACACTTTGGACATATCTGCCATGTAGCTAGAACTCTTAATATGGAAATGTTGTGCTCCTCTACCTTGTACCCAGCTCTCTGTATATCGACAATTTGGACTCATCTGCTCTGTAGCTAGAACTCTGTATAAGGAAATGTTGCACTACCCTGCCGTGTAGCTAGCTCTCTGTATATATATACATTTTTGACTCATCTTCCATGTAGCTAGCTCTCTATACATGGATAAGTTGGACTGATCTACCAAGTAGGTAGCTCTCTGTATATTAACATATTGAACTTGTCTGCCATGTAGGTAGCTCTCAGTACATGGACACTTTGGCCTCATCTGCCATGTAGCTTGGACTCTGTATATGGAAATGGTGCACTACACTGCCATGTACCTATCTCTCTGTGTTTGGACAGTCAGGACTCATCTGACATGTCACAAGCTCTATGTTAATGGATTTGTTGAACTCATCTGTCTCGTAGATAACTCTCTATATGATCATATTTGACTTGTGTGCCATGTAGGTAGCTCTCAATATATGGATATGTTGGACTCATCTGCCATGGAGTTAGCATCCTGTATATGGACAAGTTGTTTTTCCCTACCATGTAGTTCACTCTCAGTGTATGGACACGTTGGACACATCTGCCATGTACCTAGAACTCTGTATATGGAAATGTTGCACTTCCCTGCCATGTAGCTAGCTCTCTGTGTATAGACAAGTTTGATTCATTTACCTTTTATCTAATCGTCTAAATATGCACATCCTGGACTCATCTACCATGAAGATAACTCTCAGTATATGGACATGTTGGACTCATCTGCCATGTTGCTATTACTCTGTATATGGAAATGCTCCACTATCCTGCCATGTAGCTAGCTCTCTGTATAGGGACATTTTAGACTCATCTGCCATGTAGGTAGCTCTCTGTACATAGATATGTTAGACTGATCTGTCAAGTAGGTAGCTCTCTGTATATGAACACATTTGACTTGTCTGCCATGTAGGTGGCTCTCAGTATATGGACACGTTGGACTCATCTGCCATGAAGCTAGCACCCTGAATATGGACATTTTAGACTACTCTGCCATGAAGCTAGCTCTCAGTCTATGGACACGTTGGACACATCTGCCATGTAGCTAGAACTCTGTGTATGGAAACATTGCACTACTCTGCAATGTAGTTACCTCTCTGTATATAGACAAGTTGGACTCATCTGCCTTATAGCTGGAAATCTCTATATGGAATAGTTGCACTAGCCTGCCATGTAGCTAGCTCTATGCATATAGTTATTTTGGATTCGTCTGCCATGTAGCTAGCTCTCTGTATATAGATATGTTGGACTGATCTGCCAAGTAGGTAGCTCTCTGTATATGAACATATTGGACTTGCCTGCCATGTAGGTGGGTCTCTGTATATGGACACATGTGACACATCTGCCATGTAGCTAGTACCTTGAATATAGAAAAGTTAGACTACTCTGCCATGTGGCTAGCACTCAGTATATGGACACAATGGACACATCTGCCATGAAGCTGGAACTCTGTATATGGAAAATGTTGCAATACTCTGCCATGTAGCTAACTCTCTGTATATAGACAGATTGGAATCATCTGTCTTGTAGCTAGAACTTTGTATATGGAAATATTGCACTACCCTGCCATTTAGCTAGCTCTCTGTATATGGACATTTTGGACTTGCCAGCCTTGTAGCTAGCTCTCATTTATGGACACTTTGGCCACATCTGCCAAGTAGCTAGAACTCTTAATATGGGAATGTTACATTACTCTGCCATTTACCTAGCTCTCTGTTTATAGACAAGTTGGACTCATCTGCCTTGTAACTAGAACTCTGTATATGGAAATGTTGCACTACCCTGCCATGTAGCTAGCTCTCTGTATATATACATTTTTGTATATATACATTTTGGACTCATATTCCATGTAGCCAGCTCTCTGTACATGGATAAGTTGGACTGATCTGCCAAGTAGGTAGCCCTCTGTATATTAACATACTGGAATTGTCTGCCATGTAGGTAGCTATCAGTACATGGACACTTTGGCTCATCTGCCATGTACCTTGAACTCTGTATATGGAAATGAT
>NW_006409026.1:772399-785179 GCF_000296735.1 Chrysochloris asiatica | reverse complement strand
TCATCTGCCTTGTTGCTAGAACATTCTATATGGAAATATTGCACTACCCTGCCATGTAGCTAGCTCTCTGTATATGGAAATTTTGGACTTGTCTGCCATGTAGTTACTCTCATTTATGGACACTTTGGACACATCTGCCATGTAGCTAGAACTCTTAATATGGAAATGTTGTACTACTCTACCATGTACCTAGCTGTCTGTATATAGGCAAGTTGGACTCATCTGCTCTTTATTTAGAACTCTGTATATGGAAATCTTGCACTACCCTGCTATGTAGCTAGCTCTCTGTATATGGACATTTTGGATATCTCTGCCATGTAGCTAGCTCTCTGTACATGGATATTTTGGAGTGATCTTCCAAGTAGGTAGCTCTGTGTATATGAACATATTGGAGTTGTCTGCCATGCAGGTGGCTCTCAGTATATTGACACTTTGGACATATCTGCCATGTAACTAGTATCCTGAATATGGACATGTTGGAAATACTCGACCATATAGCTATCTCTCAATAAATGGACACGGTGGACACATCTTCCATGAAGCTAGAATTCTGTATATGGAAAATGTTGCAATACTCTGCCATGTAGCTAACTCTCTGTATATAGACAAGTTGGACTCATCTGACTTGTTGCTAGAACTTCCTATATGCAAATATAGCACTACCCTGCCATGTAGCTAGCTCTCTGTATATGGAAATTTTGGACTTGTCTGCCATGTGGCTACCTCTCATTTATGGACACTTTGGACACATCTGCCATCTAGCTAGAACTCTTAATATAGAAATGTTGCACTACTCTATCATGTACCTAGCTCTCTGTATATAGGCAAGTTGGACTCATCTGCTCTTTAGCTAGAACTCTGTATATGGAAATGTTGCACTACCCTGCTAGGTAGCTAGCTCTCTGTATATATACATTTTTTACTCATCTTCCATGTAGCTAGCTCTCTGTACATGGATTTTCTGAACTCATCTGCCTCCTAGATCATTCTCTTTATATGATCATATTTGAATAGTCTCCCATGTAGGTAGCTCTCAATATATGGACATGTTGGACTCATCTGCCATGGAGATAGTATCCTGTATATGGACTAGTTGTTTTTCCCTACCATGTAGTTTGCTCTCAGTGTATGGACTCGTTGGACACATATGCCATGTACCTAGAATTCTGTATATGGAAATGTTGCACTTCCCTGCCATGTAGCTATCTCACTCTATATAGACAAGTTGGACTCATTTACCTTGTATCTGATTGTCTAAATATGCACATCCTGGATTCATCTGCCATGAAGCTTACTCTCTGTATATGGTCATGTTGGACTCATCTGCCATGTTGCTATTACTCTGTATATGGAAATGCTCCTCTACCCTGCCATGTAACTAGCTCTCTGTATATGGACCTTTTAGACTCATCTGCCATGTACCTTGAATTCTGTATATGGAAATGATGCACTACTCTGCCATGTACCTAGCTCTCTGTATTTGGACATTTTGGACTCGTCTGACATGTCACAAGCTCTCTGTGCATGGTTATTTTGGACTGATCTGCCATGTAGCTAGCTCTCTATATATGAACATATTGGTCTTGTTTGCCATATAGTTAGCTCTCAGTATGTGGACATGTTGGACTCATCTGCCATGTAGCTAGCTCTCTGTACATGGATTTGTTGAACTCATCTGCCTCGTAGGTAACTCTCTTTGTATGATCATATTGGACTTGTCTGCCATATAGCTAGCTCTCTGTACATGGATATGTTGGATAGATCTGCAAAGTAGGTAGCTCTCCGAATATGAACATATTGGACTTGTCTGCCATGTAGATGGCTCTCAATATGTGGACAGCTTTGACACATCTGCCATGTAGCGGGAACTCTGTATATGGAAATGTTGCACTACCCTGCCATGTCTCTAGCTCTCTGCATATGTACATTTTGGACTCGTCTGCCATGTAGCTAGCTCTCTGTACATATATATGTTGGACTGATCTGACAAATAGGTAGGTCTCTGTATATGAACACATTTGACTTCTCTGCCATGTAGGTGGCTCTCAGTATATGGACAGATTGGACACATCTGCCACGTAGCTACAACTCTGTATATGGAAATGTTGCACTATTCTGCCATGTAGCTAGCTCTCTGTATATAGGCAATGTAGACTTATCTGCCTAATATCTAGAACTCTATATATGGAAATGTTGCACTACCCTGTCATGTTGCTAGCTCTCTGCATAATTACATTTTGGCCTCTTTTGCCATGTAGCTAACTCTCTGTACATGGATATGTTTGACTGATCTGCCAAGTAGGTAGCTTTCTGTATATGAATATATTGGAACTGTTTGCCATGTAGGAGCTCTCAATATATGGACAGTTTTGACACATCTACCATGTAGCTAGAACTCTGTATATGGAAATGTTGCACTACCCTGCCATGAAGCTACCTCTGTGTATATGAACATTTTGGACGCCTCTAGCATGTAGCTAGCTCTCTGTACATGGATATGTTGGGCTGATCTGCCAAGTAGGTAGCTCTGTGTATATGAACATATTGGAGTTGTCTGCCATGTAGGTGTCTCTCAGTATATTGACACATTGGACACTTCTGCCATGTAGCTAGTATCCCGAATATGGACATTTTCGACTTGTCTGCCATGTAGCTAGCTCTCTTTTATGGACACTTTGGACACATCTTCCATGTATCTAGAACTCTTAATATGGAAATGTTGCACTACACTGCCATGTACCTAGCTCTCTGTATATAGACAAGTTGGACTCATCTGCCTTGTAGCTAGAACTCTGTATTTGGAAATGTTGCACTACTCTGCCATGTAGCTTGCTCTCTGTATAGGGACATGTTGGACTCATCTGCCATATAGCTAGCTCTGTGTACATGGATATGTTGGACTAATCTGTCAAGAAGGTAGCTCTCTGTATATTAACTTATTGGACTTGTCTGCCATGTAGGTAGCTCTCAGAATATGGACACTTTGGAATCATATGTCATGTGGCTAGAACTCTTACTTTGGAAATGTTGCATTACTCTGCCAGGTACCTAGCTCTCTGTATATAGCCAAGTTAGACTCACCTGGCTTATACCTAGAACACTCTATATGGAATTGTTGCACTACCCTGCCATGTAGCTAGCTCTGTGTACATGTACATGTTGTACTCATGTGCCATGTAGCCAGCTCTCTGTATGTAGACATGTTGGACTCATCTGCCATGTAGCCAGCTCTTACTATGGAAATGTTGCACTACTCTGCCATGTACCTAATTCTCTGTAAATAATCAAGTTGAACACGTCTGCCATGTAGATGGCTCTCAGTATATGGACACGTGGGACTCATCTGCCATGTAGCCAGCTCTTACTATGGAAATGTTGCACTACTCTGCCATGTACCTAATTCTCTGTAAATAATCAAGTTGAACACGTCTGCCATGTAGATGGCTCTCAGTATATGGACACGTGGGACTCATCTGCCATGTAGCCAGCTCTTACTATGGAAATGTTGCACTACTCTGCCATGTACCTAATTCTCTGTAAATAATCAAGTTGAACACGTCTGCCATGTAGATGGCTCTCAGTATATGGACACGTGGGACTCATCTGCCATGTAGCCAGCTCTTACTATGGAAATGTTGCACTACTCTGCCATGTACCTAATTCTCTGTAAATAATCAAGTTGAACACGTCTGCCATGTAGATGGCTCTCAGTATATGGACACGTGGGACTCATCTGCCATGTAGCCAGCTCTTACTATGGAAATGTTGCACTACTCTGCCATGTACCTAATTCTCTGTAAATAATCAAGTTGAACACGTCTGCCATGTAGATGGCTCTCAGTATATGGACACGTGGGACTCATCTGCCATGTAGCCAGCTCTTACTATGGAAATGTTGCACTACTCTGCCATGTACCTAATTCTCTGTAAATAATCAAGTTGAACACGTCTGCCATGTAGATGGCTCTCAGTATATGGACACGTGGGACTCATCTGCCATGTAGCCAGCTCTTACTATGGAAATGTTGCACTACTCTGCCATGTACCTAATTCTCTGTAAATAATCAAGTTGAACACGTCTGCCATGTAGATGGCTCTCAGTATATGGACACGTGGGACTCATCTGCCATGTAGCCAGCTCTTACTATGGAAATGTTGCACTACTCTGCCATGTACCTAATTCTCTGTAAATAATCAAGTTGAACACGTCTGCCATGTAGATGGCTCTCAGTATATGGACACGTGGGACTCATCTGCCATGTAGCCAGCTCTTACTATGGAAATGTTGCACTACTCTGCCATGTACCTAATTCTCTGTAAATAATCAAGTTGAACACGTCTGCCATGTAGATGGCTCTCAGTATATGGACACGTGGGACTCATCTGCCATGTAGCCAGCTCTTACTATGGAAATGTTGCACTACTCTGCCATGTACCTAATTCTCTGTAAATAATCAAGTTGAACACGTCTGCCATGTAGATGGCTCTCAGTATATGGACACGTGGGACTCATCTGCCATGTAGCCAGCTCTTACTATGGAAATGTTGCACTACTCTGCCATGTACCTAATTCTCTGTAAATAATCAAGTTGAACACGTCTGCCATGTAGATGGCTCTCAGTATATGGACACGTGGGACTCATCTGCCATGTAGCCAGCTCTTACTATGGAAATGTTGCACTACTCTGCCATGTACCTAATTCTCTGTAAATAATCAAGTTGAACACGTCTGCCATGTAGATGGCTCTCAGTATATGGACACGTGGGACTCATCTGCCATGTAGCCAGCTCTTACTATGGAAATGTTGCACTACTCTGCCATGTACCTAATTCTCTGTAAATAATCAAGTTGAACACGTCTGCCATGTAGATGGCTCTCAGTATATGGACACGTGGGACTCATCTGCCATGTAGCCAGCTCTTACTATGGAAATGTTGCACTACTCTGCCATGTACCTAATTCTCTGTAAATAATCAAGTTGAACACGTCTGCCATGTAGATGGCTCTCAGTATATGGACACGTGGGACTCATCTGCCATGTAGCCAGCTCTTACTATGGAAATGTTGCACTACTCTGCCATGTACCTAATTCTCTGTAAATAATCAAGTTGAACACGTCTGCCATGTAGATGGCTCTCAGTATATGGACACGTGGGACTCATCTGCCATGTAGCCAGCTCTTACTATGGAAATGTTGCACTACTCTGCCATGTACCTAATTCTCTGTAAATAATCAAGTTGAACACGTCTGCCATGTAGATGGCTCTCAGTATATGGACACGTGGGACTCATCTGCCATGTAGCCAGCTCTTACTATGGAAATGTTGCACTACTCTGCCATGTACCTAATTCTCTGTAAATAATCAAGTTGAACACGTCTGCCATGTAGATGGCTCTCAGTATATGGACACGTGGGACTCATCTGCCATGTAGCCAGCTCTTACTATGGAAATGTTGCACTACTCTGCCATGTACCTAATTCTCTGTAAATAATCAAGTTGAACACGTCTGCCATGTAGATGGCTCTCAGTATATGGACACGTGGGACTCATCTGCCATGTAGCCAGCTCTTACTATGGAAATGTTGCACTACTCTGCCATGTACCTAATTCTCTGTAAATAATCAAGTTGAACACGTCTGCCATGTAGATGGCTCTCAGTATATGGACACGTGGGACTCATCTGCCATGTAGCCAGCTCTTACTATGGAAATGTTGCACTACTCTGCCATGTACCTAATTCTCTGTAAATAATCAAGTTGAACACGTCTGCCATGTAGATGGCTCTCAGTATATGGACACGTGGGACTCATCTGCCATGTAGCCAGCTCTTACTATGGAAATGTTGCACTACTCTGCCATGTACCTAATTCTCTGTAAATAATCAAGTTGAACACGTCTGCCATGTAGATGGCTCTCAGTATATGGACACGTGGGACTCATCTGCCATGTAGCCAGCTCTTACTATGGAAATGTTGCACTACTCTGCCATGTACCTAATTCTCTGTAAATAATCAAGTTGAACACGTCTGCCATGTAGATGGCTCTCAGTATATGGACACGTGGGACTCATCTGCCATGTAGCCAGCTCTTACTATGGAAATGTTGCACTACTCTGCCATGTACCTAATTCTCTGTAAATAATCAAGTTGAACACGTCTGCCATGTAGATGGCTCTCAGTATATGGACACGTGGGACTCATCTGCCATGTAGCCAGCTCTTACTATGGAAATGTTGCACTACTCTGCCATGTACCTAATTCTCTGTAAATAATCAAGTTGAACACGTCTGCCATGTAGATGGCTCTCAGTATATGGACACGTGGGACTCATCTGCCATGTAGCCAGCTCTTACTATGGAAATGTTGCACTACTCTGCCATGTACCTAATTCTCTGTAAATAATCAAGTTGAACACGTCTGCCATGTAGATGGCTCTCAGTATATGGACACGTGGGACTCATCTGCCATGTAGCCAGCTCTTACTATGGAAATGTTGCACTACTCTGCCATGTACCTAATTCTCTGTAAATAATCAAGTTGAACACGTCTGCCATGTAGATGGCTCTCAGTATATGGACACGTGGGACTCATCTGCCATGTAGCCAGCTCTTACTATGGAAATGTTGCACTACTCTGCCATGTACCTAATTCTCTGTAAATAATCAAGTTGAACACGTCTGCCATGTAGATGGCTCTCAGTATATGGACACGTGGGACTCATCTGCCATGTAGCCAGCTCTTACTATGGAAATGTTGCACTACTCTGCCATGTACCTAATTCTCTGTAAATAATCAAGTTGAACACGTCTGCCATGTAGATGGCTCTCAGTATATGGACACGTGGGACTCATCTGCCATGTAGCCAGCTCTTACTATGGAAATGTTGCACTACTCTGCCATGTACCTAATTCTCTGTAAATAATCAAGTTGAACACGTCTGCCATGTAGATGGCTCTCAGTATATGGACACGTGGGACTCATCTGCCATGTAGCCAGCTCTTACTATGGAAATGTTGCACTACTCTGCCATGTACCTAATTCTCTGTAAATAATCAAGTTGAACACGTCTGCCATGTAGATGGCTCTCAGTATATGGACACGTGGGACTCATCTGCCATGTAGCCAGCTCTTACTATGGAAATGTTGCACTACTCTGCCATGTACCTAATTCTCTGTAAATAATCAAGTTGAACACGTCTGCCATGTAGATGGCTCTCAGTATATGGACACGTGGGACTCATCTGCCATGTAGCCAGCTCTTACTATGGAAATGTTGCACTACTCTGCCATGTACCTAATTCTCTGTAAATAATCAAGTTGAACACGTCTGCCATGTAGATGGCTCTCAGTATATGGACACGTGGGACTCATCTGCCATGTAGCCAGCTCTTACTATGGAAATGTTGCACTACTCTGCCATGTACCTAATTCTCTGTAAATAATCAAGTTGAACACGTCTGCCATGTAGATGGCTCTCAGTATATGGACACGTGGGACTCATCTGCCATGTAGCCAGCTCTTACTATGGAAATGTTGCACTACTCTGCCATGTACCTAATTCTCTGTAAATAATCAAGTTGAACACGTCTGCCATGTAGATGGCTCTCAGTATATGGACACGTGGGACTCATCTGCCATGTAGCCAGCTCTTACTATGGAAATGTTGCACTACTCTGCCATGTACCTAATTCTCTGTAAATAATCAAGTTGAACACGTCTGCCATGTAGATGGCTCTCAGTATATGGACACGTGGGACTCATCTGCCATGTAGCCAGCTCTTACTATGGAAATGTTGCACTACTCTGCCATGTACCTAATTCTCTGTAAATAATCAAGTTGAACACGTCTGCCATGTAGATGGCTCTCAGTATATGGACACGTGGGACTCATCTGCCATGTAGCCAGCTCTTACTATGGAAATGTTGCACTACTCTGCCATGTACCTAATTCTCTGTAAATAATCAAGTTGAACACGTCTGCCATGTAGATGGCTCTCAGTATATGGACACGTGGGACTCATCTGCCATGTAGCCAGCTCTTACTATGGAAATGTTGCACTACTCTGCCATGTACCTAATTCTCTGTAAATAATCAAGTTGAACACGTCTGCCATGTAGATGGCTCTCAGTATATGGACACGTGGGACTCATCTGCCATGTAGCCAGCTCTTACTATGGAAATGTTGCACTACTCTGCCATGTACCTAATTCTCTGTAAATAATCAAGTTGAACACGTCTGCCATGTAGATGGCTCTCAGTATATGGACACGTGGGACTCATCTGCCATGTAGCCAGCTCTTACTATGGAAATGTTGCACTACTCTGCCATGTACCTAATTCTCTGTAAATAATCAAGTTGAACACGTCTGCCATGTAGATGGCTCTCAGTATATGGACACGTGGGACTCATCTGCCATGTAGCCAGCTCTTACTATGGAAATGTTGCACTACTCTGCCATGTACCTAATTCTCTGTAAATAATCAAGTTGAACACGTCTGCCATGTAGATGGCTCTCAGTATATGGACACGTGGGACTCATCTGCCATGTAGCCAGCTCTTACTATGGAAATGTTGCACTACTCTGCCATGTACCTAATTCTCTGTAAATAATCAAGTTGAACACGTCTGCCATGTAGATGGCTCTCAGTATATGGACACGTGGGACTCATCTGCCATGTAGCCAGCTCTTACTATGGAAATGTTGCACTACTCTGCCATGTACCTAATTCTCTGTAAATAATCAAGTTGAACACGTCTGCCATGTAGATGGCTCTCAGTATATGGACACGTGGGACTCATCTGCCATGTAGCCAGCTCTTACTATGGAAATGTTGCACTACTCTGCCATGTACCTAATTCTCTGTAAATAATCAAGTTGAACACGTCTGCCATGTAGATGGCTCTCAGTATATGGACACGTGGGACTCATCTGCCATGTAGCCAGCTCTTACTATGGAAATGTTGCACTACTCTGCCATGTACCTAATTCTCTGTAAATAATCAAGTTGAACACGTCTGCCATGTAGATGGCTCTCAGTATATGGACACGTGGGACTCATCTGCCATGTAGCCAGCTCTTACTATGGAAATGTTGCACTACTCTGCCATGTACCTAATTCTCTGTAAATAATCAAGTTGAACACGTCTGCCATGTAGATGGCTCTCAGTATATGGACACGTGGGACTCATCTGCCATGTAGCCAGCTCTTACTATGGAAATGTTGCACTACTCTGCCATGTACCTAATTCTCTGTAAATAATCAAGTTGAACACGTCTGCCATGTAGATGGCTCTCAGTATATGGACACGTGGGACTCATCTGCCATGTAGCCAGCTCTTACTATGGAAATGTTGCACTACTCTGCCATGTACCTAATTCTCTGTAAATAATCAAGTTGAACACGTCTGCCATGTAGATGGCTCTCAGTATATGGACACGTGGGACTCATCTGCCATGTAGCCAGCTCTTACTATGGAAATGTTGCACTACTCTGCCATGTACCTAATTCTCTGTAAATAATCAAGTTGAACACGTCTGCCATGTAGATGGCTCTCAGTATATGGACACGTGGGACTCATCTGCCATGTAGCCAGCTCTTACTATGGAAATGTTGCACTACTCTGCCATGTACCTAATTCTCTGTAAATAATCAAGTTGAACACGTCTGCCATGTAGATGGCTCTCAGTATATGGACACGTGGGACTCATCTGCCATGTAGCCAGCTCTTACTATGGAAATGTTGCACTACTCTGCCATGTACCTAATTCTCTGTAAATAATCAAGTTGAACACGTCTGCCATGTAGATGGCTCTCAGTATATGGACACGTGGGACTCATCTGCCATGTAGCCAGCTCTTACTATGGAAATGTTGCACTACTCTGCCATGTACCTAATTCTCTGTAAATAATCAAGTTGAACACGTCTGCCATGTAGATGGCTCTCAGTATATGGACACGTGGGACTCATCTGCCATGTAGCCAGCTCTTACTATGGAAATGTTGCACTACTCTGCCATGTACCTAATTCTCTGTAAATAATCAAGTTGAACACGTCTGCCATGTAGATGGCTCTCAGTATATGGACACGTGGGACTCATCTGCCATGTAGCCAGCTCTTACTATGGAAATGTTGCACTACTCTGCCATGTACCTAATTCTCTGTAAATAATCAAGTTGAACACGTCTGCCATGTAGATGGCTCTCAGTATATGGACACGTGGGACTCATCTGCCATGTAGCCAGCTCTTACTATGGAAATGTTGCACTACTCTGCCATGTACCTAATTCTCTGTAAATAATCAAGTTGAACACGTCTGCCATGTAGATGGCTCTCAGTATATGGACACGTGGGACTCATCTGCCATGTAGCCAGCTCTTACTATGGAAATGTTGCACTACTCTGCCATGTACCTAATTCTCTGTAAATAATCAAGTTGAACACGTCTGCCATGTAGATGGCTCTCAGTATATGGACACGTGGGACTCATCTGCCATGTAGCCAGCTCTTACTATGGAAATGTTGCACTACTCTGCCATGTACCTAATTCTCTGTAAATAATCAAGTTGAACACGTCTGCCATGTAGATGGCTCTCAGTATATGGACACGTGGGACTCATCTGCCATGTAGCCAGCTCTTACTATGGAAATGTTGCACTACTCTGCCATGTACCTAATTCTCTGTAAATAATCAAGTTGAACACGTCTGCCATGTAGATGGCTCTCAGTATATGGACACGTGGGACTCATCTGCCATGTAGCCAGCTCTTACTATGGAAATGTTGCACTACTCTGCCATGTACCTAATTCTCTGTAAATAATCAAGTTGAACACGTCTGCCATGTAGATGGCTCTCAGTATATGGACACGTGGGACTCATCTGCCATGTAGCCAGCTCTTACTATGGAAATGTTGCACTACTCTGCCATGTACCTAATTCTCTGTAAATAATCAAGTTGAACACGTCTGCCATGTAGATGGCTCTCTGTACATGGATATGTTGGATTGATCTGCGAAGTAGGTAGCTCTCTGTATATGAACACATTGAGTTTGTATGCCATGTAGGTGGCTCTCAGTATATTGACACGTTGGACACATCTACCATGTATCTAGTATCCTGAATATGGACATTTTGGACTACTGTGACATGTAACTAGTTCTCATTATATGGACAGCTTTGACACATCTGCCATGTAGCTAGAACACTGTGTATGGAAATGTTGCACTACATTGCCATGTAGCTAGTTCTCAGTATGTAGACATGTTGGACTCATCTGCCATGTAGCCAGCTCTCTGTACATGGATTTGTTGAACTCATCTGCCTCCTAGGTAACTCTCTTTATATGATCATATTAGACTTGTCTGCCATGTAGCTAGCTCTAAATATATGGACATGTTGGGCTCATCTGCCAAGGAACTAGTATCCTGTACATGGCATGGACAAGTTGGACTGCTCTGCCATGTACTTCGCTCTCAGTGTATGGACACTTTGGACACATCTGCCATGTACCTAGAACTCTGTATATGGAAATGTTGCACTACCCTGCCATGTAGCTAGCTCTCTGTATATAGACAAGTTAGACTCATTTACCTTGTACCTAATCCTCTAAATATACACATGCTGGACTCATCTGCCATGAAGCTATCTCTCAGTATATGGACATGTTGGACTCATCTGCCATGTTGCTATTACTCTGTATATTGAAATGTTCCACTATACTTCCATGTAGCTAGCCCTCTGTATATGGACATTTTGGACTCATCTTCCACGTAGCTAGCTCTCTGTACATAGATATGTTGGACTGATCTGCCAAGTACGTAGCTCTCTATATATGGACACATTTTTCTTGTCTGCCATGTAGGTGGCTCTCAGTATATGGACACGTTGGACACATCTGCCATGTAGCTAGCACCCTGAATATGGACATGTTAGACTACTCTGCCATGTAGCTAGCTCTCAGTATATGGACACGTTGGACACATCTGCCATGTAGCTAGAACTCTGCATATGGAAACGTTGCTCTACTCTGCCGTGTAGCTAGCTCTCTGTATATAGACAAGTTGGACTCATCTGCCTTACAGCTGGAACTCTGTATATGGATATGTTTCCCCACCCTGCCATGTCGCTAGCTCTCTGCATATTTACATTTTGGCCTCGTCTGCCATGTAGCTACCTCTGTGCATGGATATGATGTGCTGATCTGCCAAGTAGGTAGCTTTCTGTATATGAACATATTGGAATTGTCTGCCATGTAGGAGCTCTCAATATATGGACAGCTTTGACACATCTTCCATGTAGCTCGAACTCTGTATAAGGAAATGTTGCACTACCCTGCCATGTAGCTAGCTCTCTGTATATGGACATTTTGGACATCTCTGACATGTAGCTAGCTCTCTGTACATGGATATGTTGGAGTGATCTGCCAAGTAGTTAGCTCTGTATATATGAACATATTGGAGTTGTCTGCCATGCAGGTGGCTCTCAGTATATTGACACTTTGGACATATCTGCCATGTAGCTAGTATCCTGAATATGGACATGTTGGAAATACTCGGCCATATAGCTATCTCTCAATAAATGGACATGGTGGACACATCTTCCATGAAGCTAGAACTCTGTATATGGAAAAAGTTGCAATACTCTACCATGTAGCTAACTCTCTGTATATAGACGAGTTGGACTCATCTGCCTTGTTGCTAGAACATTCTATATGGAAATATTGCACTACCCTGCCATGTAGCTAGCTCTCTGTATATGGAAATTTTGGACTTGTCTG
>NW_006409026.1:768772-772299 GCF_000296735.1 Chrysochloris asiatica | reverse complement strand
ATGTAGATAACTCTCTGTACATGGATATGTTCGAATGATCTGTGAAGTAGTTAGTTCTCTGTATAAGAATATATTGGACTTGGCTGCCTTGTAGGTGGCTCTCAGTATATGGACACATTGGGCACATCTGCCATGTAACTAGTATCCTGAATGTGGGCAAGTTGGACCTCTTGTCCATTTAGCTAGCTCTCAGTAAATGGACACGATGGACACATCTTCCATGTAGCTAGAAATGTTTGCAATTCTCTGCCATGTAGCTAACTCTCTGAATATGGACACTTTGGACTTGACTGCCATGTAGCTAGCTCTCTGTACATGGATGTGTTGGACTGATCTGCCAAGTAGGTTGCTTTCTTTATATGAACATATTGGACTTGTCTGCCATTTAGCAACCTCTCATTTATGGACACTTTGTACACATCTGCCATGTAGCTAGAACTCTTAATATGGAATTGTTGCACTACTCTGCCGTGTACCTACCTCTCTGTATATAGACAAATTGGACTCATCTGGCTTGTAGCTAGAACTCTGTATATGGAAATGTTGCACTACCCTGCCATGTAGCTAGAAGTTTGGAAACATCTGCCATGTAGCTAGAACTCTTAATATGGAAATGCTGCACTAGCTAGAAATCTGTATATGGAAATGTTACACTACCCTTCCATGTAGCTACCTCTCTGTATATATACATTTTGGACTCGTCTCAATACATGGACACTTTGGACTCATCTGTCATGTAGCTTGAACTCTATATATAAATGATGCACAACTCTGCCATGTACCTAGCTCTCTGTATTTGGACATTTTGGACTTGTCTGACATGTCACTAGCTCTCTGTGAATGGATATTTTGGACTAATCTGCCATGTAGCTAGTTCTCTGTATATGAACATATTGGGCTTGTCTGCCATGTAGTTAACTCTCAGTACGTGGACATGTTGGACTCATCTGCCATGTAGCTAGCTCTCTGTACATGGATTTGTTGAACTCATCTGCCTTGTAGGTAACTCTCTTTATATGATCGTATTGGACTTGTCTGCCATGTAGCTAGCTCTGAATATTTGGATACGCTGGAATCATCTGCCATGGAGCTAATATCCTTTATATGGGCAAGTTGGATTACTCGGCCATGTAGCTAGCTCTCAGTAAATGGGCACGATGGACACATCTGCCATATAGCTAGAACTCTGTATGCAATACTCTGCCATGTAGCTAACTCTCTGTATATAGACAAGATAGGCTTCTCTGCCTTGAAGCTAGAACTCCGTATATGGAAATATTGCACTACCCTGCCATGTAGCTAGCTCTCTGTATATGGAAATTTTGGACTTGTCTGCCATGTAGCTAGCTCTCTGTATATGGATGTGTTGGACTGATCTGCCAAATGGGTAGCTCTCTGTATATGAACATATTGGGCTTGTTTGCCATGTAGCTACCTCTCATTTATGGGCACTTTGGACGTATCTGCCATGTGGCTAGAACTCTTAATATGGAAATATTGCACTATTCTGCCATGTACCTAGTTCTCTGTATATAGACAAGTTGAACTCATCTGCCTTGTAGCTAAAACTCTGTATATGGAAATGTTGCACCACCCAGCCATGTAGCTAACTTTCTGTATATATACATTTTGGACTCCTCTGCCATGTAGCTAGCTCTCTGTGCATGGATTTGTTGAACTCATCTGCCTCGTAGGTAACTCTCTTCATATGATCATATTGGACTTGTCTGCAATGTACCTAGCTCTCAAAATATGGACACGTTGGACTCATCTGCCATGGAGCTAGAAGTCTATATATGGAAACATTGCACTACTTTTCCATGTAGCTAGGTCTCTGTATATAGACTAGTTGGATTCCTCTGCCTTATAGCTTGAACTCTGTATGTGCAAATGTTGCACTACCCTGCCATGTAGCTAGCTCTCTGCATATGGACATTTTGGACTCATCTGCCATGTAGCTAGCTCCCTGTACATGGGTATGTTGGACTAATCTGCCAAGTAGGAAGCTCTCTCTATATGACCATATTGGACTTGTCTGCCATGTAGGTAGCTCTCAGTATATGGACAGCTTTGACACATCAGCCATGTAGCTAGAACTCTTTATATGGAGATGTTGCACTACCCTGCCATGTAGCTAGCTCTCTGTATATGGACATTTTAGACGTGTCTCCCATGTAGCTAGCTAGCTCTCTGTACATAGATATGTTGTATTGGTCTGCGAGAGAGGTAGCTCTCTCTATATGAACATATTGGACTTGGCTGCCATGTAGGTGGCTCTCACTATGTGGTCACATTGGACACATCATCCATGTAGCTAGTATCCTGAATATGGACATGTTGGATTACTCGGCCATGTAGCTAGCTCTCAGTCAATGGACACGATGGACACATCTGCATGTAGGTAGAACTCTGTATATGGAAATGTTTGCAATACTCTGCCATGTAGTTAGCTCTCTGAATATGGACAATTTAGACTTGTCTGCCATGTAGGTAGCTCTCTATACATGGATATGTCGGACTGATCTGTCAAGTAGGTAGCTCTCTGTATATGAACATATTGTACTTGTCTGCCATGTAGCAACCTCTCATTTATGGACACTTTGGACACATCTGACATGTAGCTAGTACTCTTAATATGGAAATGTAGCACTACTCTGGCACGTACCTAACTCTCTGTATATAGACAAGTTGGACTCATCTGCCTTGTAGCTAGAAAACTGTATATGGAAATGTTGCACTACCCTGCCATGTAGCTAGCTCTCTGTATATGTACATGTTGGACTCATCTGCATGTAGCTCTCTCTCTGTGAACATGTATATGTTGGACTGATCTGTCAAGTAGGTAGCTCTCTGTATATTAACATATTGGACTTGTCTGCCATGTAGGCAGCTCTCAGTATATGAACACTTTGGACTCATCTGTCATGTGGTTAGAACTCTTACTATGGATATGTTGCACTACTCTGCCATATACATAGTTCTCTGTATATAGACACGTTGCACCCTGCTGCCATGTTGCTGGCTCTCTGTACATGGATATGTTGGATTGATCTGCGAAGTAGGTAGCTCTCTGTATATGAACATATTGGACTTTTCTGCATTGTAGGTGGCTCTCAGTATATTGACACGTTGGACACATCTGCCATGTAGCTCGTATCCTGAACATGGACATGTTGGACTACTCAGCCATGCAGCTAGCTCTCAGTAAATGGACAAGATGGACACATTAGCCATGAAGCAAGAACTCTGTATATGGAAAATGTTGCAATACTCTGCCATGTAGCTAACTCTCTGTATATAGACAAATTGGACTCATCTGCCTTGTAGCTAGAACTCTGTACATGGAAATATTGCCCTACCCTTCCATGTAGCTAACTCTCTGTATATGGACATTTTGGACTTGCCTGCCATGTAGCTAGCTCTCTGTACATGGATATGTTGGACTGATCTGCCAAATGGGTAGCTCTCTATATAGGAACATATTGGGCTTGTCTGCCATGTAGCTACCTCTCATTTATGGACACTTT
>NW_006409026.1:764593-768587 GCF_000296735.1 Chrysochloris asiatica | reverse complement strand
TATATGGAAATGTTGCACTACCCTGCCATGTAGCTAGCTTTCTATATATATACATTTTGAACTCGTCTGCCATGTAGCTCTCTCTCTGAACATGGATATGTTGGACTGATCTGCCAAGTAGGTAGTTCTCTATATATTAACATATTGGACTTGTCTGCCATGTAGTTAACTCTCAGTATATGGACACTTTGGACTCATCTGCCATGTAGTTTGAACTCTGTATATGGAAATGATGCACTACTCTGCCATGAACCTAACTCTCTGTATTTGGACATTTTGGACTCTTCTGACATGTCACAAGCTCTCTGTGAATGGATAATTTGGACTGATCTGCCATTTAGCTAGCTCTCTGTATATGAACATATTGGACTTGTCTACCTTGTAGTTAGCTCTCAGAATGTGGAATTGTTGAACTCATCTGCTATGTAGCTAGTACTCTGTATGTGGACATGTTAGACTTCGCTGCATTGTAGCTAGCTCTCAGTATATGGACCCGTTGGACACATCTACCATGTACCTAGAACTCTCTATGTGAATATGTTGCAGTACTCTGCCATGTAGCTAGCTTTCTGTATATAGACAAGTTGGACTCATCTGCCTTGTAGCTAGATCTCTGTATATGGAAATGTTGCACTACACTGCCATGTCTCTAGCTCTCTGAATATGGACATTTTGGACTTGTCTGCCATGTAACTAGCTCTCTGTACATAGATATGTTAGACAGATCTGCCAAGTAGTTAGCTCTCTTTATATGAACATATTACACTTGTCTGCCATGTAGCTATGTCTAACTATATGGACACGCTGGACACATTCCCATGTAGCTAGAACTCTGTATATGGAAATGTTGCCCTATTCTGACATGAAGCTATCTCTCTGTATACAGACAAGTTGAGGTCATTTGCCTTGTAGCTAGAACACTGTATATGGAAATGTTGGTCTAACCTGCCATTTAGCTATTTCTCTGTATATGGACATTTTGGACTCTTCTGCCTTGTAGCTAGCTCTCTATACATGGATGTGTTGGGTTGATCTGCTAAGTAGGTAGCTATCTGTATATGAACATATTGGACTTTTCTGCCTTATAGCTAGCTCTCAGTATGTGGACACGTTGGACACACCTGCCATGTAGCTAGAACTCTGTATATGGAAATGTTGCAGTTCTCTTACATGTAGCTAGCTCTCGTTATGTAGAGAAGTTGAACTTATCTGCCTTATAGCTAGAACCCTGTATATGTAAATGTTGCACAAACCTGCAATATAGCAATTTCTAGGTATATGGAAATTATAGATTTGTCTGCCATGTAACAGGCTCTCTGTATATGGACATGTTGCACTGATCTGCCAAGTCGGTAACTCTCTGTATATGAACATACTGGACTTGTCTGCCATGTAGGTGGCTCTCAGTATATAGACACATTCGACACATCTGCCATGTATAGAGCACCCTGAATATGGACATATTAGACTAATCTGCCATGTAGCAAGCTCTCAATATATGGACATGCAGACTCATCTGACATGTAGCTAGTACCCTGAATATGGACATGTTGGACTACACTGTCATGTAGCTAGCTCTCAGTATATGGACACGTTGGACACATCTGCCATGTAGCTAGTACTCTGTATGTGTAAAGGTTGCACTACCCTCCCATGTAGCTAGTAGCCTGTATATGGATATGTTAGACTACTCTGCCATGTAGCTAACTCTCAGTATATGGACACATTGGAAACATCTGTCATGTAGCTAGATCTCTGTATATAAACACGTTGCACTCATCTGCCATAAGCTAGAACTCTGTATTTGGAAATGTTGCATTACCGTGCCATGTCGCTAGCTCTCTGCATATGGACATTTTGGACTCGTCTGCCATGTAGCTAGCTCTCTGTACATGGATATGTTGTACTGATCAACCAAGTAGGTAGCTCTCTGTATATGAACATAATGGACTTGTCTGCCTTGTAGGTGGCTCTCAGATTATGGACACATTGGACACATCTGCCATGTAGCTATAACTCTGTACATGGAAATGTTTCACTACTCTGCCATGTAGCTAGCTCTCTGTATATAGACAAGATAGACACGTCTGACATGTAGCTAGCTCTCTGTACATGGATATGATGGACTGATCTGACAAGTATGTAGCTCTCTGTATATGGACATATTGGACTTGTCTCTCATGTATGTGGCTCTCAGTATATTGACACGTGGAACAAATCTACCATGTAGTTAGTATCCTGAATATGGACATGTTGGACGACTCAGCCATGTAGCTAGAACTCTGTATATGGAAATGTTGCACTACTCTGCCTTGTGGTTAGCTCTCTGTATATAGACAATTTGCATTCATCTGCTTGTATCTAGAACTCTGTATATGGAAATGTTTCACTACCCTGCCATGTAGCTAGCTCTCTGTGTATTGACCTTTTGGACTCGTCTACCATATAGCTAGCTCTCTGTACTTGGATATGTTGGACTGATCTGCCAAGTAGGTCACTTTCTGTATGTGAATATATTGGACTTTTTTCCCTATTGCTAGCTCTCAGTATATGGACACATTGGAAACATCTGCCATGTAACTAAAACGATGTTTATGGAAATGTTGCTCTATACTGTCATGTAGCTAGCTTTCTGTATATAGACAAGTTGGACTCATCTGGCTTGAAGCTGTAACTCTGTATATGGAAATGTTGCACAACCCTGCCATGTAGCTAGCTCTATGTAAATGGACATTTTGGACTCATCTGCCATATAGATAACTCTCTGTACATGGATATGTTAGACTGATCTGCCAAGTAGGTATCTCTCTGTTTATGAACATATTGGACTTGTCTGCCTTGTAGGTGGCTCTCAGAATATGGACACGTTGGACACAGTTGCCATGTAGCTATAACTCTGTATATGTAAATGTTGCACTACTCTGCCATGTAGCTAGCTCTCTGTATATAGACAAGATGGACACGTCTGGCATGTAGCTACCTCTCTGTACATGAATATGATGGACTGATCTGACAAGTATGTAGCTCTCTGTATAAAAAATATATTGGACTTGTCTGCCATGTAGCTAGCTCTCAGTATATGGCATGTTGGACTCCTCTGGGATGTAGCTAGTTCCCTGTATATGGACATGTTGCAATGCTCTGCCATGTATCTAGCTCTCAGTATATGGACAGGTTGGACACATCTGCCTTGTAGCTAGATCTCTGAATATGGAAATGCTGCACTACTCTGCCATGTACATAGAAATCTGTATATAGACAAGTTGGACTAATATGCCTTGTAGATAGAAATCCGTATATAGAAATGTTGCTCTACACTGCCATGTATGTAGCTCTCTGTATATGGACGTTTTGGACTCGTCTGCCATGTAGCTAGCTCTCTGTACATGGATATGTTACATTGATCTTCAAAGTAGGTAGCTCTCTGTATATGAACATATTGTACTTGTCTGCAATGTAGCTAGCTCTCTTTACATATACAAGTTGGACTCATCTGCCTTGTAGCTAGAACTCTGTATTTGGAAATGTTGTACTACCCTTCCGTGTAGCTAGCTCTTTGCATATGAACATTTAGGAATCGTTTGAAATGTAGCTAGCTCTCTGGACATGGATATGTTGGACTGATCTGCCAAGAAGTTAGCTCCCTGTATATGAACTTATTGGACTTGTCTGCCCTCTAAGTGGTTCTCAGTATATTGATTCGTTGGATACATCTGTCATATAGCTACTACCCTGAATATGGACAAGTTGGACTACTCAGCCATGTTGCTACCTCTCAGTATATGGACACGTTGTACACATCTGCCATGTAGCTAGAACTCAGTATATGGAAATGTTGCACTACCCTGCCATGTAGCTAGCTCTCTGTATATGGAGATTTTGGATTTGTCTGCAATTTAGCTAGTTCTCTGTACATGGATATGTGGGACTGATCTGCCAAGTAGGTAGCACTTTGTATGTGAACATACTGGACTTGTCTGCCATGTAAATGGCT
>NW_006409026.1:757206-763423 GCF_000296735.1 Chrysochloris asiatica | reverse complement strand
CTCTCTGTATATAGACAAGTTGGACTCATCTGCCTTGTAGCTAGAATTCTGTATGTGGAAATGTTGTACTTCCCTGCCACATGGCCAACTCTCTGTATATGGATATGTTGGACTACTCTGCCATACAGCTAGCTTTCTGTACATGGATATGTTGGACTGTACATGGACATATTGGAGTGATCAGACAAGTATGTAGCTATCTGTATAGGAATATACGGGACTTGTCTGCATGTAGGCATCTCTCAGTATATGAACACCTTTTACACATCTGCCATGTAGCTAGAACTCAGTTTATGGAAATGTTGCACTACCCTGCCATGTAGCTAGCTCTCTGTATATGAACACTTTGGAATCGTTTGCAATGTAGCTAGCTCTCTGGACATGGATATGTTGGACTGATCCGCCAAGTAGGTAGCTCTCTCTATATGAACATATTGGACTTGTTTGCCCTGTAAGTGTTTCTCAGTATATTGACACGTTGGACACATCTGTCATGTAGCTACTACCCTGAATATGGACATCTTGGACTACTCAGCCATGTTGCTATCTCTCAGTATTTGGACACATTGTACACATCTGTCAGGTTGCTAGATGTCTGTATATGGAAATGTTGCACTAGTGTCATGTAGCTAGCTCTCTCTATATGGACATTTTGGACTCATCTGACTTGTAGCTAGAGCTCTGTATATTGAAATGTTGCACTGACATGCCATTTGGCCAAGTCTCTGCATATGGACATTTTGTACTCTTCTGCATTGTAGCTAGCTCTGTACATGTTTATGTGGGACTGATCTACCAAGTATGTAGCTCTCTGTATGTGAACATATTAGACTTGTCTGCCATGTAGATGGCTCTCAGTATATGGACAAATTAGACACATCTGCCATGTAGGTAGTACCCTGAATATGGACATGTTGGACTTCTCATTCATGTAGCTAGCTCTCAGTATATGGACACGTTGGACACATCTGCCTTGTAGCTAGAACTCTGTATATGGAGATGTTGCACTACTCTTCCATGTGGCCAACTCTCTGTTTATGGACATTTTGGACTCGTCTGCATTGTACCTAGCTCTCTGTACATGGATATGTTTGACTGATCTGGCAAGTAGGTATCTCTCTGTTTATGAACATATTGGACTTGTCTGCCTTGTAGTTGGCTCTCAGTATAAGGATGCGTTGGACTCATCTGCCATGTAGCTACTCCCCTGAATATGGACCTGTTGGACTACTCTGCCATGTAGCTCTACATGTTGTACTACAGTGTCATGTAGCTACTCTCTGTGTATAGACAAGTTGGACTCATCTACCTTGTAGCTAGAACTCTTTATATGGAAATGTTGCATTACCCTGCCATGTGGATAGCTCTCTGTATATTGACAATTTGCACTTGTTTGCCATATAGCTAGCTCTCTGTACATGGAAATGTTGGACTGACATGCCAAGTAGCTAACTCTCTGTATATGAACATATTGGACTTGTCTGCCCCATAGGTGAATATAAGTATATGGAAATTTTGGACACATCTTCCATGTACCTACTACCCTGAATATGGACACGTTGGACTACTCTGCCATGGTGCTAGTTCTCTGTATATGGACATTTTGGACTTGTCTGCCATGTAGCTAGCTCTCTGTAAATGGATATGTTAGATTGATCTGCCAAGTAGGTAGCACTCTGTAAATGAACATATTGGTCTTGTCTGCCATGCAGGTGGCTTTCAGTTTATGGACACGTTATACACATCTGCCATGTAGGTAGTACACTGAATATGGACATGTTGGACTACTCAGTCATGCAGCTAGCTCTCTGCATTTAGACACGTTGGACACATCTACCATGTAGCTAGAACTGTGTATATGGAAATGTTGCACTACATGTAGCTAACTCTCTGTATATCGACAATTTGCATTCGTCTGCCATATTGCTAGCTCTCTGTACATGGATATGTTGGATTGACCTGCCAACTAGGTAGCTCTCTGTATATGAACATATTGGACTTGTCTGCCCCATAGGTGAGTCTCAGTATATGGAAACTTTGGACACATCTACCATGTAGCTCCTACATTGAATATGGATACGTTGGATTACTCTGCCATGTAGCTTGTTGTTAAGTGTCGTCGAGTCAGTTCTGACGACAGCGACCCTGTACAGGGTTTCCGAGGGTGTAAATCCTTATGGGAGTAGAAAGCCTCATCTTTCTCCCGTGGAGTGGCTGGTAGTTTCGAACCACTGACCTTAAGGTTCGCAGCCCGATTCGTAACCACTACGCTACCAGAGCTCCATAGCTAGCTCTCCGTAAAGAGACATTTTGGACTCGTCTGCTATGTAGCTAGCTCTCTGTAAATGGATATGTTGGACTGATCTGCCAAGTAGGTAGCACTCTGTATATGAACATATTGGACTGGTCTACCATGCAGGTGGCTCTCAGTTTATGGACAAGTTAGACACATCTGCCAGGTAGGTAGTACACTGATTATGGACATGTTGGACTACTCAGTCATGTAGCTAGCACTCTGTATATGTACATGTTGGACACATCTACCATGTAGCTAGAACTTTGTATATGGAAACGTTGCACTACCTTGCCATGTAGCTAGCTCTCTGTATATGTGGATGGCTGTCCGTATATGGACAAGTTGGACACATCTGCCATGTAGCTACTACCCTGAATATGGACATGTTGGACTACTCTGCCATGTAGCTCGCTCTCAGTTTATGGACACGTTGTACACATCTGCCATGTAGCTAGTACTCTGTATTTGGAAATGTTGCACTACCCTGCCATGTGGCTTGGTCTCTGTTTAGGCACATTTTGGACTCCTCTGCCATGAAGCTACCTCTCTGTACATGGATATGTTGCACTGACCTGGCAAGTAGTTAGCTTTCTGTATATGAACATATTGGACTTGTCTGTCCTGTAGGTGGCTCTCACTATATGGAAATTTGGACACATCTGCCATGTAGCTAGTACCCTGAATATGAACACGTTGGACTACTTTGCCATGTAGCTAGCTCTCTGTATATGAACAAGTTGGACTCATCTGCCTTGTTGCTACTACCCTGTATATGTACATGTTGGACTACTCTGTCATGTAGCTAGCGCTCAATATATGTATATGTTGGACACTTCTGCCTTGTAGCTAGAACTGTGTATATGGAAATGTTGCACTACTCTGCCATGTAGCTATCTCTCTGTACATAGACAAGTTGGATTCATCTGCCTTGTAGCTACAACTTTGTATTTGGAAATGATGCACTACCCTGCCATGTGGCCAACTCTCTGTATATAGACAAGTTGGACTCATCTGCCTTGTTGCTAGAACTCTGTATATGGAAATGTTGCACTACCCTGCCATGTGGCCAACTCTCTGTATATGGACGTTTTGGACTCGTCTGCAATGTATCTAGCTCTCTGTACATGGATACGTGGGACAGATCTGACAAGTAGGTAGCTCTTTTTATGTGAACATCTTGGATTTGTCTGCCATGTAGGTGACTCTCAGTATATGGACAAATTAGACACATCAGCCATGTAGGTAGCGTAGTGGTTATGAATCGGGCTGCGAACCATAAGGTCAGCGGTTGGAAACTACCAGTCTTTCCGTGGGAGAAAGATGAGGCTTTCTACTCCTGTAAAGATTTAAACCCTCGGAAACCCTGTACAGGGTCGCTATGGGTCAGAACTGACTCTACGGCACTTAACAACAACAACAACAACAACAGCCATGTAGGTAGTACCCTGAATATGAACATGTTGGACGACTCAACCATGTAGCTAACTCTCAGTATATGGACACTTTGGACACATCTGTCATGTAGTTAGAACTCTGTATATAGAAATGTTGCACTACCCTGCCATGTACTTCAATTTCTATATATAGACAAGTTGGACTCATCTGCCTTGTAGCTAGAAATCTATATATGATAATGTTAAGCTACCCTGCCATGTAGCTAACTCTCTGTATATGGACATTTTGGACTCGTCTGCCATGTGGGTATCTCTATGTACATGGATATGTTGGGCTGATCTGACAAGTAGGTACCTCTCTGTATATGAACATATTGGACTTGTCTTCCATATAGCTAGCTCTCAGTACATTGGTATGTTGAACACATCTGTCATATAGATAGAACTCTGTATATGGAAGTGTTGCACTACTCTGCCATGTAGCTATCTCACTGTATATAAACAAGTCGGACTCATCTGTCTTGTAGCTAGAAATCTGTATATGGAAATGTCGCACTACCCTGCCATATAGCTAGCTCTCTGTATAGGGACATATTGGACTCATCTGCCATGTAGCTTGCTCTCTGTACATGGATATGTTACACTGATCTCAGTATATGGACAAGTTGGATGCATCTGCCATGTAGTTAGTAGCCTGTAAATGGGCATTTTGGACTGTTTTGCCATGTAGCTAGCTCTCAGTGTATGGCCACGTTGGACACATTTGCCATGTAGCTAGAACTCTGTATATGGAAATGTATCACTACTCTGCCTTGTAGCTAGCTTTCTGTATATAGACAGGTTGGATTCATCTGCCTTGTAGCTAGCTCTTTGTATATAGACATTTTGGCTCGTCTGACGTATAGCTAGCTCTCTGTATATGGACATTTTGGACCCGTCTGTCATGTAACTAGCTCTCTGTACATGGATATGTTACACTAATCTGCCAAGTAGGTAGCTCTCTGTACATGAACATATTGGATATGTCTGCCATGAAGCTGGCTCTTGGTATACGGACACATTTGTCACATCTGCCATGTAGCTAGAACTGTGCATATGGAAATATTGCACTACTCTGACACGTAGCTATCTCTCTGTATATAGACACGTTGGACTCATCTGCCTTGTAGCTAGAAATTTGGATATGGAAATGTTGCACTACCCTGCCATGTAGCTAGCTCTCTGTATATAGACAAGTTGGACTCATCTGTTTTGTAGCTAGAACTCTGTATATGGAAATATTGCACTACCAAGGCATGTAGCTAGGTCTCTGTATATGGACATTTTGGACCCGTCTGCCATGTAGCTAGCTCTGTATACATGAATATGTTGGATTGATCTGCCAAGTAGTTAACTCTTTGTATATGTACATATTGGACTTGTCAGCCATGTAGCCAGCTCTCAGTATATGGACATGTTGGACTCATTCTCCAGGTAACTAGTACTGTTTATTATATTGATATGCTGGACTTCTTTTCCATATAGCTAGCTCTTAGTGTATGAACACTTTGGACTTATCTGCCATGTAGTTTGAACTCTGTATATGGAAATGATGCACTACTCTGACACGTAGCTAGCTCTCAGTATATGGATACATTGGAAACATCTTCCATGTAGCTAGAACTCTGTATATGGACATTTTGGACTTGTCTGCTATGTAGCTAGCTCTCTGTACATGGATATGTTGGACGGATATGCGAAGAAGGTAGCTATTTGTATATGAACATATTGGACTTTTCTGTCATGTAGCTATCTCTCAGTATATGGACATGTTGAACTCATCCGCCATGTAGTATGTAGTTAGTACCCTGTATATGGACATGTTGGACTACTCTGCCATGTTGGTAGCTCTCAGAATAAGGACATGTTGGACACATCTGCCATGTATCTAGAACTCTGTATATGGAAATGTTGCACTAGTCTGCCATGTAGTTAGATCTGTGTATATAGACAAGATGGACTCTTGTAGCTAGAACTCTGGATATGGAAATGTTGCCTACCCTGCCATGTAGCTATCTCTCTGTATATGGACATTTTGGACTTGTCTGCCATATAGCTAGCTGTCTTTACATGGATATCTAAGACTGATCTGCCAAGTAGGTAGCTCTCTGTATATGAACATATTTGACTTATCTGCCATGTAGCTAGCTCTCAGTATATAGACAAGTTGGACTCATCTGCCTCGTAGCTAGAACTCTGTCTATGGAAATGTTGCACTTCCCTGCTATGTAGCTAGCTCTCTGTATATGGACATTTTAGAGTCATCTGCCATGTAGCTAGCTCTATGTACATGGATATGTTGGACTGTTCTGCCAAGTAGATAGCTCTCTGTATATGATCATATTGGACTTGTCTGCCATGAAGCTAGCTCTCTGTATATGGACTTTTTGGACTCGTCTGACATATAGGTGGCTCTCTGTATATGGACATTTTGGACTTGTCTGCCATGTATCTAGCTTTCTGTATATGGATATGTTGGACTGCTCTG
>NW_006409026.1:751582-756386 GCF_000296735.1 Chrysochloris asiatica | reverse complement strand
ATGTAGCTAGCTCACAGTATATGGATATGTTTTACACATCTGCCATGTAGCTAGAACTCTGTCTATGGAAATGGTGCACTACACTGCCATTTAGCTAGCTCTCTGTATATGGTCATTTTGAACCCGTCTGCCATGTAGCTAGCTCTCTTTACATGGATATGTTGGACTGATCTGTGAAGAAGTTAGCTTATTGTATATGTGCATATTTGACTTGTCTGCCATGTAGCTAGCTCTCAGTATATGGACACGTTGGATACATCTGCCATGTAGCTAGATCTCTGTATATGGAAATGTTACATTACTCTGCCTTGTAGCTAGCTCTCTGTATATAGACAAGTTGGAATCATCTGCCCTGTAGCTAGAACTCTGTATATGGAATTGTTGCACTATCCTGCCATGTGGCTACCTTTCTGTATATGGACATTTTGCACTCGTCTGCAATGTAGCTAGCTGTCAGTACTTGGAAATGTTGGACTGAGCTGTGAAGCAGGTAGTTCTTTGTATATGAACATATTGGAATTGTATGCCATACATCTAGCTCTCTGTATATGGACATGTTTGACACTTCTGCCATGTAGCTTGTACTCTTTATATGGACATGTTGGACTACTCTGCCATGTAGGTAGCTCTCAGTATGTGAACACTTTGGTCTTATCTGCCATGTAGCTTGAACCCTGTATATGGAAATTATGCAATACTCTGCCATGTAGTTAGCCCTCTGTATATGGACATTTTGGACTCATCTGACATGTAGCTAGCTCTCTGTGCATGAATATTTTAGACAGATCTGCTATATAGGTAGCTGTTCAGTATAGTGACATGTTTGACACATCTGACATGTAAGTAGACCTCTGTATATGGAAATGTTGCAATCCCCTGCCACATAGCTCTCTCTCTCTTTATATGGACATTTTGGTCTCGTCTTACATGTAGCCAGCTTTCTGTACATGGAAATGTTGAAATGATCTTCCAAGTATATAGCTAACTTTATATGAACACATTTGACTTGTCTGCCATATAGCTAGATCTCAGTATAAGGACATGTTGGACTCATCTGCCATGTATTGAGTAATCTGTGTATGAACATGTTGGACTACTCTGCCATGTGGCTAGCTCTCAGTATATGGACACTTGGACACATCTGTCATGTAGTTAGCTCGTATACATGGATATGTTGGACTGATCTGCTATGTAGGTATATCTCTTTATATGAATATATTGGACTTATCTGCCATTTCGCTAAATCTCAGTATATAGACACATTGGACTCGTCTGCCTTGTAGCTAGAATTCTGTATATGGAAATGTTGAACTGCACTGCCATTTACCTACCTCTCTGTATATGGACATTTTGGACTCCTCTGACCTGTAGCTAGGTCTCTGTACATGGATATTTTGGAAACCTCTGCCATGTAGCTAGAACTCTGTATATGGAAATGTTGCACTACCCTGCCATGTAGCTATCTTTCTGTATATGAACATATTGGATTTCTCTGTCATGTAGCTAGCTATCAGTATATGGACATGTTGGACTCATCTGCCATGTAGCTAGTACCCTCTTTATGGACATGTTGGACTACCCTACCATGTAGTTAACTCATTGTATAGAGACAAGTTGGACTCATCTTCCTTGTAGCTAAAACTCTGAATGTGGAAATTTTGCACTACTCTGCATTATGGCTAGCTCTCTGTATGTGGACATTTTGGACTCATCTGTGATGTAGCTAGCTTTCTGTACATGGATATGTTGGACTGATCTGCCAAGCAGGTAGCTCTCTGTATATGAACATACTGGACTTGTATGCCATGTAGCTAGCTCTCAGTATATGGACATGTTGGACACATCTGCCATGTAGCTCGTACTCTTTATATGGACCTGTTGGACTTCTGCCATATAGCTAGCTTTCAGTATATGAACACCATTGACACATCTACCATGTAGCTAGAACTCAGTATATGGAAATGTTACACTACCCTGCCATGTAGTTAGCTCTCTGTATATGGACATTTTGGACTCATCTGACATGTAGCTAGCTCCCTGTGCATAGATATTTTGGACTGATCTGCCATATAGGTAGCTCTTCAGTATATGGACACGTTGGACACATCTGTCATGTAGCTAGATCTCTCTATTTGGAAATGTTGCACTACTCTTCCATGTAGCTAGCTCTCTGTATATGGAAAAGTTGAACTCAACTTCATTGTAGTTAGTAACCTGTATATGGCCAATGTGGTCTACTATGCCATGTAGCTAGCACACTGTATATAAACAAGTTGAACTCATCTGCCTTGTAGCTAGAAATCTGTATATGGAAATGTAGCACTTCCCTGCCATAGAGCTAGATCTCTCTATATAGACATTTTGGAATCGTCTGCAATGTATCTAGGTCTCTGGATATGAATATGTTGGACAGATCTGCAAAGTAGGTATCTCTTTGTATATGAATATATTGGACTTGTCTGCTATGTAGCTAACTCTCATTTATAGACACGTTGGACTCTTCTTCCTTGTAGCTAGAATTCTGTCTATGGAAATGTTGCACTACACTGCCATTTAGCTAGCTCTCTGTATGTGGGCATTTTGGACTCGACTGACCTGTACCTAGCTCTCTGTACAAGGATATTTTGGACACGTCTGCCATATAGCTAGAACTCTGTATATGTAAATGTTGCACTACCCTGCCATGTAGCTATCTTTGTTTATATTGACATTTTGGATTTGTCTGACATGTAGCTAACTTTCTATACATGGAAATGTTGGAATGGTCTGCCAAATATGTAGCTCTATTTATATGAACATGTTTGAGTTGTCTGCCATATTGCTAGATCTCAGGATTTGAACATGTTGAACTCGTCTGCCATGTAGCTAGAACCCTGTATATGAATATGTTGTACTACCCTGCCAAGTAGCTAGCTCTCAGTATATGGACACGTTGGACACATCTGCCATGTAGCTAGAACTCTGTATATGGAAATGTTGCAATACTCTGCTATGTAGCTAGCTCTCTGTATATAGACAAGTTGGACTCATCTGTCTTGTAGCTACAACTCAGTATATGGACATTTTGGACTCGACTGACCTATAGCTAGCTCTCTGTACATGGATATTTTGGACACATCTGCCATGTAGCTAGAACTCTGAATATGTAAATGTAGCACTACTCTGCCATGTAGGTAACTTTCTGTATACGGAGATTTTGGACTCGTCTGGAATGAATCTAGCTCTCTGTACATTGATATGTTGGACTGATCTGCAAAGTAGGTATCTCTCTGTATATGAATATATTGGACTTGTCTACCATGTAACTAGCTCTCTGTATATGGAAAAGTTGGACTCATCTGTATTGTACCTAGTAACGTGTATATGGACATGTTGGACTACCATGACTTATATCTAGCACACTGTACATGGATATGTTGGACTCTTCTGCAATGTATCTAGCTCTGTGTACATGGATATGTTGGACGGATCTGCAAAGTAGGTATCTCTCTGTATTTGAATATATTAGACTTGACTGCCATGTAGCTAACTCTCAGTATATAGACACGTTGGACTCTTCTGCCTTGTAGCTAGAACTCTCTATATGGAAATTTTGCACTAACCTGTCATGTAGTTCGATCTCTATATATAGACAAGTTGGACTCATCTGGCTTTAGCTAGAAATTTGTATATGGAAATGTTGCACTACCCTGCCAGGTACCTAGCTTTCTGTATATGAACAAGTTTGACTCATATGCCTAGTAGCTAGAACTCTGTATATGGAAATGTTGCCCTACACTGCCATGTGGCCAACTCTCTGTATATGGACATTTTGGACTTGTCTGCCATGTAGCTAGCTCTCTGTACATGGATATGTGGGACTGATCTGCCAAGTAGGTAGCTCTCTTTATGTGAACATCTTGGACTTGTCTGCCATGTAAGTGAATCAGTATATGGACAAATTAGACACATCTACCATGTAGGTAGTACCCTGAATATGGACATGTTGAACGACTCAGACATGTAGCTAGCTCTCAGTATATGGACACGTTGGACACATCTGCCATGTAGCTAGAACTCTGTATATGGAAATGCTGCACTTCCCTACCATGTGGATATGTTTCTGTATATGGACATTTTGGACTCGTCTGCCATGTAGCTATCTTTTTGTACATGGATATGTTGGACTAATCTGCCAAGTAGGTAGCTCTGTATATATGAACATATTGGACTTGTCTGCCGTGTAGGTGGCTCTCCGTACATGGACATGTTGGGCACATCTGTCATGTCACTACTACCCTGAATATGGACATGTTGGAATACTGTGCCATGTAGCTAGCTGTCAGTTCATGGACATGTTGGACACATCTACCATGTAGCTCGAACTCTGTATATGGAAATGTTTCACTACCTTGCCATGTGGCTAACTCTCTGAATATGGACATTTTGTACTCAAATGCCATGTAGCTAGCTCTCTGTTCATGGATATGTTAAACTGATCAGAAAAGTATGTAGCTTTCTGTAAATGAATATATGGGACTTTTCATCCATGTAGGTACCTCTCAGTATAGGAACACCGGTGACACATCTGCCATGTAGCTAGCTCTCTGTATATGGACAGTTTGGAATCGTCTGCAATGTAGCTAGCTCACTGTACATGGATATGTTGGACTGATCTGCCATGTAGGTAGCTCTCTGTATATGAAAATATTGGACATGTCAGCCATTTAGGTTGCTCTCAGTATATGGAGACGTTGGACACATCTGCCATATAGTGAGTACCCTGAATATGGACATGTTGGACGACTCTGCCATGTAGCTAGCT
>NW_006409026.1:748880-751346 GCF_000296735.1 Chrysochloris asiatica | reverse complement strand
TGCCATATAGCTAGCTCTCTGTACATGGATATGTTGGACTGATCTGCCAAGTAGGTAACTCTCAGTAGGTGAACAAATTGGACTTGTCTGTCTTGTAGGTGGCTCTCAGTATATGGATAAGTTGGACATATCTCCCATGTAGCTAGAACTCTGTATATGGAAATGTTGCACAACTCTTTCATATAGCTAGGTGTCTATATATAGACAAGTTGGACTCATCTGGTTTTAGCTAGAAATCTGTATATGGAAATGTTGCACTACCCTGCCATGTAGCTAGCTCTCTGTATATGGACAAGTTGGACTCATCTGCCTTGTAGCTTGAACTCTGTATATGGAAATGTTGCCCTACCCTGCCATGTGGCCAACTCTACGCATATGGACATTTTGGACTCATTTGCCATGTAGCTAGCTCTCTGTACATGGATATGTGGGACTGATCTGCCAAGTAGGTAGCTCTCTGTATGTGAACACCTTGGACTTGTCTGCCATGTAGGTGACTCTCATTATATGGACAAGTTAGACACATCTGCCATGCAGGTAGTACCCTGAATATGGACATGTTGGACGACTCAGCCATGTAGCTAGCTCTCAGTATATGGACACGTTGAACACATCTGCCATGTAGCTAGACCTCTGCATATGAATATGTTGCACTACCATGTCATGTAGTTTGTTCTCTATATATAGACAAGTTGGACTCATCTGACTTGTAGCTAGAACTCTGTATATGGAAATGTTGCACTACTCTGCCATGTAGCTAGCAATCTGTATATAGACAAGTTGGACTAATTTACCTTGTAGCTAGAACTCTGTATATGGAAATGTTACACTACCCTTCCATGAAGCTAACTCTCTGTATATGGACATTTTGGACTCGTCTGTCATGTAGATAGCTCTCTGTACATGAATATGTTGGACTGATCTGCCAAGTAGGTAACTCTCTGTATATGAACATATTGAACTATTTCCCTGAATCTAGCTCTCAGTATATGGACACATTGGACACCTCTGCCATGTAACTAAAACGCTGTTTATGGACATGTTGCTCTACACTGCCATGTATCTAGCTCTCTGTATATAGACAAGTTGGACTCATCTGCCTTGTACCTAGAAATCTGTATATGGAAATGTTGCACAACAGTGACATGTAGCTAGCTCTATGTAAATGGACAGTTTGGACTCGTCTTCCATACAGCTAGCTCTCTGTACATGGATTTGTTAGACCGATCTGCCAAGTAGGTATCTCTTTGTATATGAACACATTGGATTTGTCTGCCTTGTAGGTAGCTCTCAGAATATGGACACGTTGGACACATCTGCCATGTAGCTACAACACTGTATATGGAAATGTTGCACTACTCTGCCATGTAGCTTGCTCTCTGTATATAAACAAAATGGACATGTCTGCCATGTAGCTAGCTCTCTGTACATGAATAAGTTGGACTGATATGACAAGTATGCAGCTCTCTGTATAAAAACATATTGGATTGTCTGCCATGTGTTATCTCTCAGTATATGGACATGTTGGACTCCTCTGCGATGTAGCTACTACCCTGTATATGAACATGTTCGACTACTCTGCAATGTAGCTAGCTCTCAATATATGGACATGTTGGACTCCTCTGCCATGTAGCTAGTACACTGTATATGGACATGTTGTAATGCTCTGCCATGTATCTAGCTCTCAGTATATGGACACTTTGGACACATCTGCCATATAGCTAGAACTCTGAATATGGAAATGCTGCACTACTCTGCCATGTAGCTAGCTCTCTGTATATAGACAAGTTGGATTAATATGCCCTGTAGATAGAACTTTGTATATAGAAATGTTGCACTACACTGCCATGTGGGTAGTTGTCTGTATATTGACATTTTGGAGTTGTCTGCCATGTAACTAGCTCTCTGCACATGGATATGTTATTTTGATCTGCAAAGTCGGTAGCTCTCTGTATATGAACATATTGGACTATTCTGCCATATAGCTAGCCCTCTGTACATGGATATGTTGGACTGATGAGACAAGTATGTAGCTCTCTGTATATGAATGTATGAGACTTGTCTGCCATGTAGTTAGCTCCCAGTATATGAACACCATTGACACATCTACCATGTAGCTATAACTCAGTATATGGAAACGTTGCTCTACCCTGCCATGTAGCTAGCTCTCTGTTTATGGACATTTTGGATTCGTCTACAATGTAGCTAGCTCTCAGTACATGGATATGTGGTACTGATCTGCCAAGTAGGTAGCTCTCTGTATGTGAACATATTGGAATTGTCTGTCATGTAGATGGCTCTCAGTATATGGAAAAGTTGGACACATCTGCCATGTAGGTAGTACCCTGAATATGGACATGTTGGACGACTCAGCCATGTAGCTGTTGTTGTTGTTGTTGTTAAGTGCCGTCGAGTCGGTTCCGACCCATAGCGACCCTGTACAGGGTTTCCGAGGGTGTAAATCTT
>NW_006409026.1:744189-748415 GCF_000296735.1 Chrysochloris asiatica | reverse complement strand
TCTGTATATGGAGATTTTGGACTCGTCTGGAATGTATCTAGCTCTCTGTACATTGATATGTTGGACTGATCTGCAAAGTAAGTATCTCTCTGTATATGAATATATTGGACTTGTCTACCATGTAACTAGCTCTCTGTATATGGAAAAGTTGGACTCATCTGTATTGTAGCTAGTAACATGTATATGGACATGTTGGACTACCATGCCTTGTATCTAGCACACTGTACATGGATATGTTGGACTCTTCTGCAATGTATCTAGCTCTCTGTACATGAATATGTTGGATGGATCTGCAAAGTAGTTATCTCTCTGTTTTTGAATATATTAGACTTGTCTGCCATGTAGCTAACTCTCAGTATATAGACACATTGGACTCTTCTGCCTTGTAGCTAGAACTCTGTATATGGAAATGTTGCACTCCTGTGCCATGCAGCTAGCTCTCTGTATATGTTCATTATGGACTCTTCTGCCATGTAGCTAGCTCTTTGTACATGTATATGTTGGAATGATCTGCCAAGTAGGTATTTCTCTGTATATGAACATATCGGACTTGTCTGCCATGTAGCTAGATCTCAATATATAGACAAGTTGGATTCATCTACCTTGTAAGTAGAACTCTGTATATGGAAATGATGCACTACCCTGACATGAAGCTAGCCCTCTCTATATGGATATTATAACTCATCTGCCATGAAGTTAGGTCTCTGTATATGGTCATTTTAGACTCATCTGTCTTGTAGCTAAAACTCTGTATAGGGAAATGCTGCACTACACTGCCATGCAGCTAGCTCTCTGTATACGGACATTTGGGACTTGTCTGCCATGTAGCTAGCTCTCTGTACATGGATATGTTTGAATGATTTGCCAAGTATGTAGTTCTCTGTATATGAACATATTGGACTTGTCTGCCATTTGGCTAGCTCTAAGTACATGGACATGTTGGACACATCTGCAATGTAGCTAGTGCTCAGTGTATGAACAGGTTGGACACATCTGCCATATAGCTACTACCCTGCATATGGATAGATTGGAATGATCTGCCATGTATGTAGCTCTCAGTACATTGACACGTTGAACACATCTGTCATGTAGCTAGAAGTCTTTATATAGAAATATTGCATCACTGTTCCATGGAGATAGCTCTCTGTATATGGACATTTTGGACTTGTCTGCCATGTAGCTAGCTCTCAGTATATGGACATGTTGGCCTCATTAGCCAGGTAGCTTGTCATCTTTATATGGACATGTTGGACTACTCTGACATGTAGCTAGCTCTCAGCACTATATGAACACTTTAGACTCATTTGCCATGTACCTTGAACTCTGTATATGAAAATGATGCACTGCTTTGCAATGTAGGAAGCTCTCTGCTTATGGTCATTTTTTACTCACCTGACATGTAGCTAGCTCTCAGTATATTGACACGTTGAATGAATTAGCAAGGTACGTAGTACTCTTTATATAGACATGTTATACTACTCTGCCATGTAGCCAGCTCTCAGTATATGAACACTTTGGACTCTTCTGCCCTGTGTCATGAACTCTGTATATGGAAATGATGCACTACTCTGCCACGTAAGAAGCTCTCTGCATATGTACATTTTAGACTCATCTGACATGTACCTAGTTCTCTGTGCATATATATTTTGGACTGGTCTGCCATGTAGTTTGCCCTCAATATATGGACATGTTGGACACATCTGCCATGTAGCTAGAACTCTGTATATGAAATGTTGTACTACTCTGCCATGTAGCTAGATCTCTATATAAACAAGTTATATTAATCTGCCTGGTATCTGAATATGGAAATGTTGCACTACATGGCCTTGTAGCTAGCTCTCTGTACAAGCACATTTTGGACTTGTATGCCATGTAGGTAGCTCTCTGTACATTGATTTGTTTGACTGATCTTCCAAGTAGTTAGCTTCTGTGTATGAAATTATTTGACTTGTCTGTCATGTAACTAGCTCTCAGTATATGAACATATAGGACTCAATTGCCATATAGCTAGTTCCCTGTATATGGACATGTTGTAATGCTCTGCCATGTATCTAGCGCTCAGTATATGGACACGTTGGACACACCTGCTATGTAATTAGCTCTCTATACATGGATACGTTGGACTGATCTGCCAAGTAGGTAGCTATCTGTATTTGAACATATTGGACTTGTCTGCCATGTAGCTAGCTTTCAGTATGTGGACATATCGGACTCATTAGCCAGGTAGGTAGTGCTCTTTATATGGACATGTTGGACTACTCTGCCATGTAGCTAACTCTCACTATTTGAACACTTTGGACTCATCTGTCTTGTAGCTTGAATTCTGTATATGGAAATGATTCACTACTCTGCCATGTAGCTAGCTTTCTGTCTATGTACATTTTTGACTCATCTGCTTTTTAGTTAGCTCAGTGTACTTGGATATGTTCGACCGATCTGCCAAGTATGTAGCTATCTGTTTATGAACATATTGGACTTGTCTGCCATATAACTTGTTGTTGTTGTTTGTTGTTTAGTGCCGTCGAGTCACAGTATATGGACACATTGGACTCATCTGCCATTCAGCTAGTACCCTGTAAATGGACATGTTGCACTTCTCTGCCATGTAGTTAACTCTCTGTTTATAGACAAGTTGGATTCATCTGCCTTGTATCTAGAACTCTGTATTTGGAAATAATGCACTACTCTGCCATGTAGCTAGCTCTCAGTCTATGAACATGTTGGACTCATCTACCTTGTAGCAAGAACTCTGTATATGGAAATGTTGCACTACCCTGCCATGTAGCTAGATCTCTGTATACGGACATTTGGGACTCATCTGCCATGTCGCTAGCTCTCTGTCCATGGATATGTTGGAATGATCTGCCAAGTAGGTAGTTCTCTGTACATGAACATATTGGACTTGTCTGCCATTTAGCTAAGTCTCAGTACATGGACATGTTGGACATGTCTGCAATGTAGCTAGCGCTCAGCATATGGACATTTTTGACATATCTGCCATGTAGCTACTACCCTGTATATGTACAGCTTGGACTGATCTGCCATATATGGACCTCTCAGGACACGGACACTTTGAACACATCTGCCATGTAGCTCGAACTCTTTATATAGAAATATTGCACTTCCCTGCCATGGAAATTGCTCTCTGTATATGGACATTTTGGACTCGTCTTCCATGTAGCTAGCTCTCTGTACATGGATATGTTTGACAGCTCTAACAAGTAGTTAGCTCTCTGTATAATGAACATATTGGACTTGTCTGCCATGTAGCTAGCTCTCAGTATATGGACATGTTGGACTCATTAGCCAGGTAGGTAGTACTCTTTATATGGACATGTTGGACTACTCTGCCATGTAGATAGCTCTCAGTACATGAACACTTTGGACTCACCAGCCATGTAGCCTGAACTCTCTATATAGAAATGAGGCACTACCCTGCCATGTTATTAACTCTCAGTATATGGAAATGTTGAACTCATTACCCAGGTAGCTAGTACTCTTTATATGGACATGTTGGAATACTCTGCCATGTAGCTAGCTCTCAGTATATGAACAGTTTGGACACATCTCCCATGTAGCTTAAACTCTGTATATGGACATTATGCACTACTCTGCCATGTAGTTAGCTCTCTTTATGTGGAAATTTTGGACTTGTCTGCCATGTCGCTAGCTCTCAGTACATGGATATGTTGGACTGATCTGCCATGTAGGTTGCTCTCAGTACATGGTCACGTTGGATACATCTGCCATGTAGCTAGAACCTGGTATATGGAAATTTTACTCGACTCGGCCATGTAGCTAGCTAACTGTATATATACAAGTTGGACTCATCTGCCGCCTTGTATCTAGAACTCTATATATGGAAATGTTACACTACCATGCTATGTAGTTTGCTCACTGTATATGGGCATTTTGGACTTGTCTGCCATGTAGGTAGCTCTACCTACATGGATATGTTTTCCTAATCAGCCAAGTAGGTAGCTCTCTCTGTATGATCATTTTTTACTTGTCTGCCATGTAGCTAGCTCTCAGTATATGGACATGTTGGACTCATCTGCTATATAGCTAGTTACCTTTATTTGGACATGTTGGATTACTCTACTTTGTAGCTAGCTCTCAGTATATCGACATGTTGGACACATCTTCCATGTATCTAGAACTCTGTATATGGATATGATGCACTTTTCTGCCATGTAACTAGCTCTCTGTATATGGACATTTTAACT
>NW_006409026.1:743030-744084 GCF_000296735.1 Chrysochloris asiatica | reverse complement strand
GTCTACCGTGAAGCTAGCTCTCAGTATATGGACATGTTGGACTCATCTACCTTGTAGCTAGAACTCTGTATATGGATATATTGCACTTCCCTGCCATGTAGCTACCTCTCAGTATATGGACAGTTTGGACTCATTTGCCATGGAGCTAGGATACTGTATATGGATTTGTTGGACTACTATGCTTGTAGCTAGCTCTCATTATATGGACACGTTGGACACATCTGCCAGGAGCTAGAACTCTGTATATGGAAATGTTGCACTTCCCTACCATGAGGATATGTCTCTGTATATGGACATTTTGGACTCGTCTGCCATGTAGCTATCTCTTTGTACATGGATATGTTGGACTGATATCCCAAGTAGGTAGCTCTATAAATATGAACATATTGGGCTTGTCTGCCCTGTAGGTGGCTCTCCGTATATGGACACGCTGGGCACATCTGTCATGTCACTACTACCCTGAATATGGACATGTTGGAATACTGTGCCATGTAGCTAGCTCTCAGTTCATGGACACGTTGGACACATCTGCCATGTAGCTCAAACTCTGTATATGGAAATGTTTCAGTACCCTGTCATGTGGCTAATTCTCTGAATATGGACATTTTGGACTCAAATGCCATGTAGCTAGCTCTCTGTTCATGGATACGTTAAACTGATAAGAAAAGTAGGTAGCTTTCTGTAAATTAATATATGGGACTTTTCATCCATGTAGCTACCTCTCAGTATAGGAACACCGGTGACACATCTGCCATGTAGCTAGCTCTCTGTATATGGACAGTTTGGTATCGTCTGCAATGTAGCTAGCTCTCTGTACATGGATATGTTGGACTGATCTGCCAAGTAGGTAGCTTTCTGTATATGAACATATTGGACATGTCTGCCATTTAGGTTGCTCTCAGTATATGGAGACGTTGGACACATCTGCCATATAGTGAGTGCCCTGAATATGGACATGTTGGACGACTCTGCCATGTAGCTAGCTCTCAGTATATGGACACGTTGGACACATCTGCCATGTAACTAGAACTCTGTATATGGAAATGTTGCACTA
>NW_006409026.1:729723-741886 GCF_000296735.1 Chrysochloris asiatica | reverse complement strand
CATGTAGCTAGCTCTCTCTGCATGGATATTTTGGAGTGTTCTGCCATGTAGATAACTCTCAGTATATGGACAAGATGTACAAATCTGTCATGTGGCTAGAACTGTGTACATGGAAATGTTGCACTACAGTGTCAAGTAGCTAGCTCTCTGTATATAGACAAGTTGGACTCATCTGACTTGTAGCTAGAAATCTGTATATGGAAATGTTGCACTACCAGGCCATGTACCTAGCTCCCTTTATATGGACATTTTGGACACATCTGACATGGATCTAGATCTCTGTATATGGAAATGTTGCACTACTCTGCCATGTAGCTAGCTCTCTTTAAATAGACACGTTGGAATCATCAGCCTTGTAGCTGGGATTCTGCATATGGAAATGTTGCACTACCCTGCCATGTAACTCTCTGTATATGAACATATTGGACTTGTCTGCCATGTAGCTATCTCTCAATATATGGACACGTTGAATTAATTAGCCAGGTAGCTAATACTCTTTATATAGACATGTTGGACTACTCTACCATGTAGCTAACTCTCAGTTTATTAATATATTGGACTCAACTGTCATGTAGCCTGAACTTTGTATATGGAAATTGTGAAGCACACTGCGACGTAGCTAGGTCTCTGTATATGTACATTTTTTGAGTCATCTGCCATGTAGTTAGCTCTCTTTGCATGGATATTTTTGTCTCATCTGCCATGTAGATAGCTCTCAGTTTATGGACACGTTGGACTTATCTGCCATGTAGCTAGAACTCTGTATATGGAAATGTTGCACTACACTGCCATGAAGATAGCTCCTGTATATAAAGAAGTTGGACTCATCTGCCTTGTATCTAGAACCCTGAATATTGAAATGTTGCACTACCCTGCCATGTTGCTAGCTCTCTGTATATGGACATTTTGGTCTGTCTGTCATGAAACTAGCTCTCAGTTTGTGGACATGTTGGAATCATCTGTCTTGTAGCTAGAACTCTTTATATGGAAATGTTGCACTACCAGGCCATGTACCTAGCTCCCTTTATATGGACATTTTGGAGTCACCTGCCTTTGAGCTAGAACTCTGTATATGCAAACGTTGCACTACCCTGCCATGAAGATACTCTCTGTATACGGACATTTTGGACTCGTTTGCCATGTAGCTAGCTCTCTGTGCATGGATATGTTGGACTTATCTGCCAAGTAGGAAGCTCTCTGTATATGAACATTTTGGAATTGTATGCCATGTAGCTAGTTCTCAGTATATAGACAAGTTGGACTCATCTGCCTTGTATGTAGAACTCTGTATATGGAAATGTTGCACTACCCTGCCATGTAGCTTGCTCTCTGTATATGGACATTTTGGAATTGTCAGCCATGATGCTTGCTCTCTGTTCATGGATATGTTGGACGAATCTGTCAATTAGTTAGCTTTCTGTATACGAACATATTGGAATTGTCTGCCATGTAGCTGGCTCTCAGTATATGGACCTGTTGGAATGAACTGCCATGTAGGTAGCTCTCAGAATACGGACACGTTGGACACATCTGCCATGTATCTAGAACTCTGTATATGGAAATGTTGCTCTACTGTGCCATGTAGCTATCTCTCTGTTTATAGACAAGGTAGACTCATCTGCCTTGTAGCTATAATTCTATACATGGAAATGTTGTACTACCCTTCCATGTAGCAAGCTCTCTGTACATGGATATTTTAGACTCATCTGCCATGTAGCTAGCTCTCTGTACATGGATATGTTGGATTTATCTGCCAAGTAGTTAGCTCTCTGTATATGAACATACTGAAATCCTGTACTACCCTGCCATGTAGATAGCTCTCAGTATATAGACATGTTGGACACATCTGTAATGTAGGTAGCTCTCAGTATATGGGTATGTTGGAATCATCTTCCATGTAGCTAGTACCCTGTATAAGGACATGTTGTACTGATATGCCATGTAGTTATCTCTCAGAATATGGAGACATTGGACACATTTGCCATGTATCTAGAAATCTGTATATGGAAATGTTGTACTACTCTGCCATGTAGCTAGCTCTCTGTATATAGACAAATTGGACTCATCTGTGTTTTAGCTAGAAGACTGTATATGGAAATGTTGCACTTCCCTACCATGTAGCTAGCTCTCTGTATATGGAAATTTTGGAGTCGTCTGCCATGTAGCTAGGTCTCTAGACATGGATATGTTGGACTGATCTGTCAAGAATATAGCTCTCTGTATATGAACATCTTGGATTTGTCTGCCATGTAGCTAACTCTCAGTATATTCACATGTTGGACTCATTAGCCAGGTAGCTAGTACTCTTTATAAGGACTGTTGGACTACTCTGCTATGTAGCTAGCTCTCAGTATATGAATACTTTGGAGGCATCTGTCATGCAGTTTAAACCAGTATATGGAAATGATGCACTACTGTGCCATGTACATAGCTCTCTGTATATAGACATTTTGGACTCGTCTGACATTTAGCTAGCTTTCTGTTCATGGATATGTTGGACTGATCTGCCAAGTAGGTAGCTCTCTGTATTTGAACATGCTGAACTTGTCTGCTATGTAGCTAGCTCCCATTATATGGACATTTTGGACACATCTGCAATGTAGCAAGCTCTTAGTATATGGACATGTTGGACTCATCTTCCATGTAGCTAGTACCCTCTATATGGACATATTGTACTACTCTGCCATGTAGCTAGTTCTCAGTACATGAACACTTTGGACTCATCTGCCATTTAGCTTGAACTCTGTATATGGAATGATGTACTACTCTGCCATGTAGATAGCTCTCAGTATATGGACATGTTGGACTCATTAGCAAGGTAGCTAGGACTCTTGATAAGGACATGTTGGACTACTCTGCCATGTAGCTCTCTCTCAGTATATGAACACTTTGGATTCATCTGCCATTTAGCTTGGACTCTGTATATGGAAATGATGCACTGCTCTGCCATGTAGCTAGGTCTCTGTATATGGACATTTTGGACTCATCTGCCATGTAGCTAACTCTCTGTGCATGGATATTTTGGATTGATCTGTAAGGTAGGTTGCTCTCAGTATAAGAACATGTCGTACACATCAACCCTGTAGCTAGAACTCTATATATGGAAAGGTTGCACTACTGTGACATGTAGCTAGCTCTCTGTATATAGCCAAGTTGAACTCCTATGCCTTGTTGCTAGAACTCTGAATATGGAAATGTTGCACTACCCTGACATGTAGCTAACTCTCTGTATATGGACATTTTGGACTCGTCTGCCATGTAGCTAGCTGTCTGTACATGGATATGTTGGACTGGTCTTCCAAGTAGGTAGCTCTCTGTATATGAACATATTGGACTTGACTGCCATGTAACTAGCTCTCAGTATATAGACAAGTTGGAGTCATCTGCCTTGTAAGTAGAATTCTGTATATGGAAATGTTTGACTGCTCTGCCATCTAGCTAGCTCTCTGTATATGGATATTTTGGACTCATTTGCCATTTAGCTAGCTCTCTGTACATGAATATGTTGGTCTGATATGCCAAGGATGTAGCTCTCTGTATATGAACTTACTGGACTTGTCTGCCATCTAGCTAGCTTGCAGTATATGGCCATGTTGGACTCATCTGCCTTGTAGCTAGTACTCTTTATATCAACATTTTGGACTACTCTGTCATGAAGCTTGCTCTAAGTATATGAACACTTTGGACTCATCTGCCATGTAGCTAGAACCCTGTATATGGAAAGTTTGCACTACTCTGCCATGGAGGTAGACTCTGTATATGGACATTTTGGATTGTCTGCCATGTAGCTAGCTCTCAGTATATGTGCATGTTGGACTTATCTGTCATGTAGCTACTACCCTGTGTATGGACATGTTTGGCTACCTGGCCATGTAGCTATCTCTGTATATAGACAAGCTGGACTCATCTACCTTGAAGTTAGAACTCTCTATCTGGAAATGTTGCACGACCCTGCCATGTAGCTAGCTCTCTGCATATAGACAAGCCGGACTCATCTGCCTTGAAGCTAGAATTCTTTATATGAAATATAGCTAGTTCTCTGTATCTGGACATTTTGGACTCCTATGACATGTAGCTCGCTCCCTGTGCATGGATATTTTGAATTGATGTGCCATGCAGCTAGCTCTCTGTACATGGATGTATTGGATTGATCTGCCAAGCAGGTAGCTCTCTGCATATGAAATGTTGAATTACTCTGATATGTAGCTAGCTCTTAGTATATAGACAATTTGGACTCTTCTGCCTTGTAAGTAGAATTCTGTATATGGAAATGTTGCACTACCCTGTCATGTAGCTAATGTAGCTAGCTCTCTATATATGGATATTTTGGACTCGTCTACCATATAGCTAGCTCTCTGTACATGAATATGTTGGACTGATATATCAAAGATGTAGCTCTCTGTATATGAACATACTGGACTTGTCTGCCATCTAGCTAGTTCTCAGTATATGGCCATGTTGGACTAATCTGCCATGTAGCTAGTACTCTTTATATAGACATTTTGGACTACTCTGCCATGAAGCCTGCTCTAAGTATATGAACACTTTAGACTCATCTGCCATGTAGCTTGAACTCTGTATATGGAAATGACGCACTACACTGCCATGGAGCTTGCTCTCTGTATATGGACACGTTGTACCCATCTGCCATGTAGCTACTACCCTGAATATGAACATGTTGGACTACTCTGCAATGTAGTTAGCTCTCTGTATATGGACAAGTTGGACTCATCTGCCTTTTAGCTAGTAATCTGTATATGTAAATGTTGCACTACCCTGCCATGTTGCTAGCTCTCTGTATATGGACATTTCGGACTCGTCTGACATGTAGCAAGCTCTCTGTACATGGATATGTTGCACTGATCTGCCAAGTACATTGCTCTCTGTATATGAATATGTTGGACTTGTCTGCCATGTAGCTAGCTCTCAGTTTATAGACATGTTGGAGTTATCTGCCATGTAGTTAGTACACTCAACATGGGCATTTTGGACTGCTCTGCCATGTAGCTAGCTCTCAGTGTTTGGACTCGTTCTACACATCTGCCATGTACCTAGAACTCAGGATATGGAAATGATTCAGTACCCTGCTATGTAGATAGCTCTCTGTATATGGACAAGTTGAACAATCTGCCTTGCAGCTAAAACTCTGTACATTAATATGTTGGACTGATCTGCCAAGTAGGTAGCTCTCTGTATATGAACATATTTGACTTGTCTGCCCTGTAAGTGGCTCTCAGTATTTGAACACGTTGGACACATCTGCCATGTACCTAGAACTCTGTATATGGAAATGTTACACTACCCTGCCATGTATCTAACTCTCTGTATATGGATATTTTGGACTCATCTGCCATGTAGCTAGCTCTCTGTACATGGATATGTTGGATTGATCTGCCAAGTAGGTAGCTCTCTGCATATGAACATATTGGACTTGTCTGCCATACAGCTAGGTCTCAGTGTTTGGACACATTGGACACATCTGCCATGTAGATAGAACTCTGTATATGGTAGTGTTGCACTACTCTGCCATGAAGAGAGTTCTCTGTATATAAACAAGTTGGACTCATCTACCTTGTAGCTAGAACTGTCTATATGGATATATTGCACTACCCTGTCATGTAGCTAGCTCTCTGTTTAGTGACATTTTGGACTCGTCTGCCATATAGCTAGCTGTCTATACATGGATATGTTGGACTGATCTGCCAAATAGGAAGTCCTCTGTATATGAACATAAGGGACTTGTCTGCCATGAAGCTATCTCTCAATATATGGACACGTTGAACACATATGCCATGTAGCCTGAATTCTGTATATGGAAATGTTGCACTACCCTTCCATGTATCTAGCTCTCTCTATATGGATATTTAGGACTTCTCTGCCATGTAGCTTTCTCTCTGTACATGGATATGTTACACTGATCTGCCAAGTGGGTAGCTCTCTGTATGAGAACTTATTGGACTTGTCTGCCATGTAGCTAGCGCTCAGTATTTGGACATGATGGACTCTTCAGCCAAGTAGCTAATACCCTGTATATGGACATGTTGGATTGCTCTGACATATAGCTAGCTCTCAGTGTATGGACATGTTTTACACATCTGTCATGTACCTAGAATTCTGAAAATGAAAATGTTGCACTACTCTGCCATGTAGTTAGCTCTCTGTATATAGACAAGTTGGACTCATCTACTATAAAGCTAGAACTCTGTATAGGGAAATGTTGGTCTACACTGCTATGTAGCTACCTCTCTGCATATAGACAAGTTGGACTCATCTGCCTTGAAGTTATAACTCTGTATATGGAAATGTTGCACTACCCTGCCATGTAGCTACCTCTCTCTATATATGGAAATTTTGGACTCGTCTGCCATGTATCTAGCTCTCTGTAAATGGATATGTTGGACTTATCTGCCAAGGTGGTAGTCCAACATGTCCATATTCAGGGTACATTTTCTGCCCTGTAGGTGGCTCTCAGTATATGGACACTTTGGACACATCTGCCATGCAGCTAGCTCTCAGTATATGGACATGAAGGACACATCTGCCATGTAGCTAGAACTCTGTATATGGAAATGTTGCACGACTCTAACATGTAGCTAGCTCTCTGTATATAGACAAGTTGGACTCATCTGCCTTGTTGCTAGAACTTTGTATATGGAAATGTTGCAATACCCTGCTATGTGGCTAGCTCTCTGTTTATGGATAATTTGGACTCCTCTGTCATATAGCTAGTTCCCTGTACATGGATTTGTTGGACTTATCTGCCAAGTAGTTATCAGTCTTTATGTGAACATATTGGATTTGCCTGCCATATAGATAGCTCTCAGTATATGAATACCTTTGACTCATCTGCCATGTAGCTAGAACTCAGGATAGGGAAATGTTGCAATACCCTGACATTTAGCTAGCTCTCTGTATATGAACATTTTGGAATCATCTGCCATGAAGCTAGCTCTCCATACATGATTATGTTGGACTGATCTGCCAAGTAGGTAGCTCTCTGTATATGAACATTTTGGAATTTTCTGCCATCTAAGTGGCTCTCAGTATATGGACAAGTTCGACACATCTGTCATGTAGCTAGTACCCTGAATATGGACATGTTGGACTACTCTGCCATGTAGCTAGCTCTCAGTATATGGACACGTTGGACACACCTAACCTGTAGCTAGAAATCTGTATATGGAAATGTTGGACTACCCTGACATATCGTTAGATCTCTATATATAGACAAGTTGGACTCATCTGCCTTGTAGCTAGAACTGTCTATATGGAAATGTTGCACTAGCCTGTCATGTATCTAGCTCTCTGTTTAAGGACATTTTGGTCCTGTCTGCCATATAGCTAGCTCTCTGTACATGGATATGTTGGACTGATATGCCAAGTAGGTAGCTCTCTGCATAGGAACATATTGGACTTTTCTGCCATGTAGCTAGCTCTCAGTAGTATGCTACCAGAGGTGCTCTCTGTATATAGACAAGTTGGACTCATATTACCTTGTAGCTAGAACTGTTTTTATGGATATGTTGTACTACCTTGTCATGTAGCTTGCTCTCTGTTTAGGGACATTTTGGACTTGTCTGCCATGTAGCTAGCTCTCTGTCCATGGATATGTTGGACTGATCTGCCAAGTAGGTAGCTCTCTGTATATGAACATAAGGGACTTGTCTAACATGTAGATAGCTCTTAGTAGTTTATGAACACATTGGACTCATTAGCCAAGTAGCTAGTTCTCTTTATATGGACATGTTGGACTACACTGCCCTGTAGCTAACTCTCTGTATTTGGACAGTTTGGCTTGTCTGCCATGTAGCTAGTTCTCTGTGTGTGGATATTTTATACTGATCTGCCATGAAGGTAGCTCTCATTATATGGACATGTTGGACACATCAACCTTGAAGCTAGAACTCCGTATATGGAAATGTTGCAATACTCTGACATGTAGCTAGCTATCTGTGTATAGACTCATCTGTCTTGTAGCTAGAAGTTGGACTCATCTGCCTTGTAGCTAGAACTCTGTATATGGAAATGTTGCACTACCCTGCCATGTAGTTAGCTTTCTATATATGGTCATTTTTTGAATTGTCTGACATGTAGTTTGCTCTCTGTGTATGGATGTGTTGCACTGATCTTCTAAGTAGGTAGCTCTCTGTATATGAACATATTGGACTTGTCTGCCATGTAGCTATCTCTCAGTATATGGGCATGTGTATGAGGCCATCAAGAATATAATCTAAATGCCACCTTGTGACTAGAATTGGGATAGGTTTTACTTGATTATAAATGAATCTGTTTCTTGGAAAAGGAAACATAAACTAAACCAAAACCTCATGATTCAGTGTTGCTATAACAATGCTTATATTTATATAATCATATCCTGGTTGGTAATCATATACTGTTACTATAGAAAACATTGTAACTAGGCAGAATAACAATGACCTAATGCAGAAGAACTATGTAAACCACGTTGTTACAAAAAACTTTGTCACTTGCCATCAGCTTGTGTCCCTTATTTGATCACTTAATCCTCTCCCCTCCCTCGAGTAACCCATGGTCAGAGCTGGTATCCGATAAGTAGCGCCCAATGTGGGGATCGAATAAGAGAGACAATGCGAAGTACCCTCCTGAGGAAATACGAAGAAAAAGGACACGCATGGACACTTACAAACAGGTCAAGCATGGGGAATAAACTTGGAAAAGAAGGGTTTGTAAATATGTTGAGAAAAATGTTGTGCAACAGAGGTGTAAAAGTAGATCATAAGCTGCTTTGTAAATTTATAGTTTGTACATACTGTTTGTCCTTGGTTCCCTGAGGATGGAGTAGTTGATGTTAAGTTATAGAATCAGATAGGTCACCAATTACAGGAATTTTATGCTAAGAATGGCCCGTCCCGGGTGCCTGCAGATACGTTTAGTTTGTGGCGGCTTGTCAGAGATACTTTTGATTTCGGTAGCGATCATCCAGGAGGAAATTCTCTGGAATCGACTCCACCACCTCCACCCATATACCCTGACTTGCAATCCGTAAAAACTTTGAGAATAAAAAAGAAATTGGAAAAGGTGAAACATACAGATAAAAAGAAGAGGATAGTGAGGATGAAACCTGGCCAGATCCTCTGGCCAGTGCTCTTTTTCCAGTCAGCATAAATGAAGAACAAGAAGAAGACAAAAAGCTGTGCCCTAACATGGCACCGGCACCAGAGAACAAGGAAGTAAGAGAGGCAAATGCAGTTAAAGTAAAAGAGGAAGTGTCGCACCCTAAAATAGCGCTGAAAAAAGAGGAAGTACCTGGTTGCAGCTTGGAAAAAGAGGAAACACTTTATTCTAATTGTCTAATTCTCCATTAATTTCTGGTGAAATACCTGAGACAGACTTGCAGTCAATACTGAGAGAAGTTCTTAGTCAGTTGAATGATTTAAAGTTAGAAAAGAAAGCATTGACCGAGGCTATAAAGCAGAAGGAAGAACAGTGGTGTGCTGCCCTTACTGATTTAGCCAGAGAGAGAGGCTAGAGCTCAAAGTGTGACATTGACTACTTTACAACTGAACCCTTCCTCCACTGTTCAGTCTGATACTCCTTTGATTGCTCCCATGGTTCCATCAGAAACCCCAGTGGTTGCCCCTGTTATAGTAAACATTTTTTACCCCAAAATATACTCCAGTGCAAGCAGGATTGATTGATGGAGCAAAGCAGGGTGATGATTTGTCAGGATTTCAAATATACACTATTGTGTGCACACCTGCCTGTCAAGATGACCAAGGGAGAGAATTGGAGACTCATGCCCATAGTTCTATACCTTTCAAAAGATTGAAGGAGTTAAAAATGGCTTGTGCACAATATGCAACAAATGCTCCCTTTACCCAGGCTCTGATCGAATTGCTCTGTGAGGAGGCGTTGATTTCTATAGGTTGGAAAAATGTCGCCCTCGCTTGTCTTACTGGAGGTGATTATCTCCTGTGGAAATCTGGGTTTCATGATGAGGCTCAATGTGTAGCAGACATTAATCATGCTTAGTAGAATGTGGGAGTCACATTCAACATGTTAGTGGGTGAAGGAGAATTTAATACTATAGAAAAGCAAATTATATATCCCATGCCTGCCTATGCCCAAATTAATCAGTGTGGGTGTAAAGCTTGGAAATTTATTCCCAATACAGGCAAACAAACTACTGAATTATCAAAAGTACATCAAGGTCCGGATGAGTATTTTCAAGACTTTGTTTTTCGAGAGCTTCTGGCTTCTGGGAGGATTTTAGGAGATTCTCCTGATTCTATGCTTATGGTAAAACAATTGGCTTTTGAAAATGCTAACAGTGCATGCCAGATCGTACTCAGGACATTTAAAATTAAATGCAGTTTACATGACTACATCTGCCTTTGCGCCGATTTCAAACCCTCATACAATCAAGGTCTAGCAATAGCTGCTGCCCTTCAGGGGATAACTCCCCAGGAAATGCTTTCTGCCATAAAATCCCCTGGAAAATGTTTTAATTGTGGAAATACAGGACATTTTGCTAGAGAATGTAAACAGAGAAAGGGTGAGAAGACCAATTGTAAAAGTACAGCTCCTGGAATGTGTCCCAGGTGCAAAAGAGGCAAACATTGGGCCTCTGAGTGTCGCTCGCTGACTGATGCTGATGGGCAACCGTTGTTGGGAAACGGAGCAAGGGTCCGCCCTTGGGCCCCACAACAAAACAGGGGAATTTTTGCGGTGACCAATCCCTTTCACAATGGGTTGCAGACCTCCAGTGAGCCACCACAGGGAGTGCCGGATTTTACCTCAGTCCCTCCTCCAGAATCGTACTAACTCCTGAAATGGGCTTACAGGCCATCCCCACTGGGGTCTGGGGACCTCTGCCTGAGGGACATTTTGGGCTTATCATGAGCAGAAGCAGCAGTGTTCTCTCTGGACTGAGTATCACTCCTGGGGTGATTGATTCTGATTATACTGGAGAATTAAAAATTTTGGCAAAAACAGAACAAACTGTTATTCCTTTGGCCGCTGGCCAGCGCATAGAGCAACTGATTTTGCTGCCTCTTGCTGTAAAAATTATAAATATAAAAAATAAATCAGAGGCACCGGGGATCCGGCTCTTCCGACGCCTACTGGGTGAGGGCTAGTCAGCAAGAAAAACCTATATTGACCCTCACAATAGGTGGCAGAATTTTTGCTGGACTTTTAGGTACTGGTTTCAGTAATTTCAGAGAATGATTGACCCACAGATTGGCCAGCGCAAGAAACTATCACTAAACTTGTAGGTATTGGACAATCCCAAAGCCTTAGACAAAGAAGAAATTTACTGCATTGGCAAGATGATGAGGGACATGAAGGTACTTTTCAGCCTTTTGTGGTCTGTGGATTGCCTGTGAATATCTGGGGCCATGATGTGTTGGAAAAGATGGGAGCTTTGCTCTTTTGTCCTAATGTCAGAGTGCTCTGTACTTGGATATGATTTACTGATCTGGCAGTAGGTAGCTGTCTGTATATGAACATATTAGACTTGTCTGCCGTGTAGCTCGAACTCTGTATATGGAAATGTTGCAATACTCTGTTATGTAGCTAGCTCTTTGTATATGGATATGTTGGACTGATATGCCAAGTAGGTAGCTCTCTGTATGTGAACATATTGAACTTGTCTGCCATGTAACTAGCTCCCAGTATATGGACATGTTGGACACATATGCAATGTAGCTAGCTCTCAGTATATGGACATGTTGGAGTCATTATACAGGTAGGTAATACCCTGTATATGGACATGTTTGACTACTCTGCCATGTAGCTAGCTCTCCGTATATGAACACTTTGGAATCATCTGACATGTCTCTTAAACTCTGTATATGGAAATGATGCACTACTCTGTCATGTAGCTAGCTCTCTTTATATGGACATTTTGAACTCATCTGCTATGTAGGTAGCTCTGTGTGTATGGATATTTTGCATTGATCTCCCATGTAGATTGCTTTCAGTATATGGATACGTTGGATACATCAGCCATGTATCTGGAACTCTGTATATGGATATGTTGCACTACTCTGCCATGTAGCTAGCACTCTGAATATAGACAAGTTGGACTCATCTGCCTTTTAGCTAGAACTCTGTATATGAAAATGTTACACTACCCTTCCATGGAGCTAGGTCTCTGTATACGGACATTATGGGCTCGTCT
>NW_006409026.1:725922-728588 GCF_000296735.1 Chrysochloris asiatica | reverse complement strand
TTTTTTTTTTTTATAAGGACATGTTGGAGTACAATTCCATGTAGCTAGCTCTCAGTATATGAACACTTTGGATTCATTTGCCATGTACCTTTAACTCTGTATATGGAAATGATGCACTACTTTGCAATGTAGCGAACTCTCTGTATATGGACATTTTTTTACTCATCTGACATGTAGCTAGTTCTCTGTGCATGGATATTTTTGACTGATTTGCCATGTTGTCAGTACACTGTATATGGGCATGTTGGACTATGCTGCCATGTAACTAGCTCTCATTATAAGGACTTGATAGACTCATCTCCCCTGTAGCTAGTACCCTGTATTGAATATATTGCACTACTCTGCCATGTAGTTAGCTCTCAGTATATGGACACGTTGTACACATCTGCCATGTAGCTAGGACTCTGTATATGGAAATGTTACATTACCCTACCATGTAGCTAGCTCTCTGTCTATGAACATATTGGACTATTCTGCCATGTAGCTATCTCTCAATATATGTATATATTGGACTCAACTGCCATGTAGCTAGTACCCTGTATATGAACATGTTGAACTACACTGCCATGTAGTTGGCTTTCTGGATATGAACATTTTGGACTCATCGGCCATGGAGTTTGAACTCTGTATATGGAAATTACGCATTATTATGCCATTTAACTAGCTCTCCGTATATGAAGACCTGCACTTGTCTCAGTATATGGTTATGAAGGATTCATGTGCCATATAGCTAGAACTCTGTATATGGAAATGTTGCACTACATGCACTTGTCTCAGTATATGGTTATGAAGGATTCATGTGCCATATAGCTAGAAATCTGTATATGAAAATGTTGCACTACCCTGCCATGTAGCTAGATATCTGTATATAGACAAGTTGGACTCGTCTGCCATGCAGCTAGTTCTCTGTACATGGATATGTTGTACTGATCTGCCAAATTGTTAGTTCTGTGTATATGAACATATTGGACTTGTCTCCCCTGTAGCTAGCTCTCAGAATACGAACATGTTGGACTCATCAGCCAGGTAGCTAATGCCCTGTATATGGACACTACCTTGCCATATAGGTAGCTCTCTGTATATAGACATGTTGAACTCATCTGCCTTGTAGCTAGATCTCTGTATGTGTAAATATTGCTCTACCTTGCCATGTACTAGCTCCCTGTATATGAACATATTCGACTTGTCTGCAATGAAGCTAGCTCTCAGTATATGGATATGTTGGACTCACCTGCCATGTAGCTAATACCCTGTATATGGACATGTTAGACTATTCTGCCATGTAGCTAGCTCTCTGTATATAGACAAGTTGGACTTATCTGCCTTGTACCTTGAACTCTGTATATGGAAATCCTGCACTACCCTGCCATTTAGCTAGCTCTCTGTATATGAGCATATTGGACTTGTCTGATATGTAGCTAGCTCTCATTGTATGAAATTATTGAATTCATCTGCCATGTAGCTAGTACCCTGTATATGGACATGTTGCCCTGTTCTGTCATGTAGCTAACTATCTGTATATACATAAGTTGGACTCATCTGCCTTGTAGCTAATACCCTGTTTATGGACATGTTGCACTACCTTGCCATGTAGCAAACTTTCTGTATATAGACAAGTTGGACTCATCTGCCTTGTAACTAGAACTCTGTAAAGGGAAATATTGTACTACCCTGCCATGTAACTAGCTCTCTGTACATGGATATGTTGGACTGATATGCCATGTAGGTCGCTCTCCATATATGAACATATTGGTCTTGTCTGCCATGTAGCTAGCTCTCAGTATATGGACATGTTGGACTCATTAGCCAGGTATCTACTTCCCTTATTATGGACATGTTGTTCTATTCTGCCATGTACCTAGCTCTCAGTATATGGACACGTTGGACTCTTCTGCCTTGTAACTAGACTCAGTATATGGAAATATTGCACTACTCAGCCATTTAGCTAGCTCTCTGTATATGGATATTTTGGACTCATCTCACATGTAGCTACCACTCTGTGCATGGATATTTTGGACTGATAAGCCATGTAGGTAGCTCTCAGTATATGGACACGTAGAACACATCTGTCATGCAGATAGAACTCTGATTATGGAAATGTTGCACTACCCTGCCATGTAGGTAGCACTCTGTATATGGATATTTTGGACTTGTCTGCCATGTAGCTAGCTCTCTGTTCATGGATATGTTTGACTGATTTGCCATGAAGTTAGTTCTCTGTATATGAACACATTGGTCTTGTCTGCCATGTAGCTAGCTCTCAGTATATGGATATGTTTGACTCATCTACCATGTAGCTAGTACCCTGTATATGGACATTGTGAAGTACTCTGTAATGTAGTTAGCTCTCAGTATATTGACACGTTGGAGACATCTGCCATGTAGCTAGAATTCTTTATATGGAATGGTACACTACCCTGTATATGAACATATTGGACTTGTCTGCCATGTAGCTAGTACCCTGTATATGGACATGTTGCACTACTCTGCCATGTAGCCATATCTCTGTATATAGACAAGTTGGACTCAACTGCCTTGGAACTAGAATTCTATATGTGGAATTGTTACACTAAGCTGCCATGTAGCTAGCTCTCCGTATATGGACATTTTGGACTAGTCTGCCATGTAACTAGCTCTCTGTACGTGAATATGTTAGACTGATCTGC
>NW_006409026.1:716474-725272 GCF_000296735.1 Chrysochloris asiatica | reverse complement strand
TCTGTCATGTAGCTTGCTCTCTGTGAATGAATATTGTGGACTGATCTGCCATGTAGGTAGCTCTCAGTTTATCGACATTTTTGACACATCTGTCATGTAGTTAAAACTCTGTATATGGAAATGTTGCACTACCCAGCCATTTAGATAGCGCCCTGTATATGGACATTTTGACCTGGTCTGCCATGTAGCTAACTCTCTGTACATGGATATGTTGGTCGGATATGCCTAGTAGTTTAAAAATGAACATATTCGACTTGTCTGCCATGTAGCTAGCTCTCAGTATAAGGACAATTTGGAAACATCTGCTATGTAGCTAGAAATCTGTATAAGGAAATGTTGCCCTACTCTACCATGTAGCAAGCTCTCTGTGTATGGACATTTTGGACTTGTCTGCCATGTAGCTACCTCTCTGTGCATGGATATGAAGGTAGCTCTCTGTATATGTACATGTTGGACACATCTGACATGTAGCTAGAAATCTGTATATGGAAATGTAGCACAATCCTGCCATGAAGCTAGCTGTCTGTATATAGATATTATTGGACTTGTCGGACATGTATCTAGACCTCTATGCCTGGATGTTTTGTAACGATCTGCCATGTAGGTTACTCTCAGGAAATGGACACGATGGACACATCTGCCATGTCGTTAGAACTTTGTAAATAGAAATGTTTGAGTACTCTGCCATGCATCTAGCGCTCAGTATATGGACACGTAGGACACATCTGCCATGTAGCTAGAACTCTGAATATGGAAAGGTTGCACTACTCTCCCATGTAGCTAGCTCTCTGTATATGGATATTTTGGCCTTATCTGCCATGTAGGTAGCTCCCAGTATATGTACACATTGGACACATCTGCCATGTAGCTAGAACTCTGTATATAAAAATGTTGCACAACACTGCCATGAAGCTAGCTCTTTGTATATGGACATTTTATACTCATCTGACATGTAGCTTGCTCTCTGTACATGGATATGTTGGACTGATCAGCCACGTAGGTATCTCTCTGTATATGAACATATTGGAATTGTATGCCATGTAGCTAGAACACTGGATATGGACATGTTGGACATATCTGCCATGTAGCTAGAACTCTGTGTATGGAAATGTTGCACTACTCTGCCATGTAGCAAGCTATCTGTATATAAACAAGTTATATTCATCTGCCTTGTATCTAGAACTCTGTATATGGCAATGTTGTTCTATCCTTCCATGTAGCTACCTCTCTGTTTTTGGACATTTTGGACTCTTCAGCCATGTAGGTAGTTCTTTGTACATGGATATGGTGGATTGATCTGCCAAGTAAGTACCGCTTTGTATATGAACATATTTGACATGTCTGACATGTAGCTCACTCTAAGTAAATGGACATGTTGGACACATCTGCCATGTAGCTAGTACCCTGTATATGGACATGCTGCACTACCTTGCCATGTATCTAGTTCTCTGTATATAGCCAAGTTGGACTCATCTGCCTTGTAACTAGAACTCTGTATGTGGAAATGGTGCACTACCCTGCCATGTAGTTAGATATCTTTATATGGACATTTGGATTCGTAAGTCATGTAGCTTTAACTCTGTATATGGCACTACTCTGCCATGTAGCTAGCTCTCTGTATATGGACATTTTGGACTCATCTGACATGTTGCTGGCTCTCTGTGCATGGATATTTAGGACTGATATGCCAAGTAGGTAACTCTCAGTATATGGACACGTTGGACACATCTGCCATGTAGCTAGAACTCTGATTATGAAAATGTTGCACTACCCTGCCATGTAGCTATCTCTCTGTATATAGACAAGTTGGACTCATCTTCCTAGTAGCTAGAACTCTGTATATGGAAATGTTGCACTACCCTACCATGTAGCTAGGTCTCGGTGTATGGACATTTTGGAATAGTCTTTCATGTATCTAGCTCCCGGTGCATGGATATTTTGGACTGATCTGACATGTAGGTAGCTCTCGGTATGTGGATATGAACATTTTGGACTCATCAGCCAATATAGCTTGAACTCTGTATATGGAAATGATGCACTATACTGCCATGTAGCTAGCTCTCTGTATGTGGACATTTTGGACTCATCTGATATGTCGCTAGCTCTCTGTGCATGGATATTTTGGACTGATCTGCCAAGAAGGTACCTCTCAGTATATGAACACGTTTGACACATCTGTCATGGAGCTAGAACTTTGATTATGAAAATGTTGCACTACTCTGCTATGTAGCTAGCTCTCTGTATATAGACAAGTTGGATTCATCTGCCTTGTAGCTAGAACTCTGTATATGGAAATGTTGCACTACCCTGCCATGTAGCGAGCTCTCTGTATATGGACATTATGGACTCATCTGTCATGTAGCTTTATATGGAAATGATGCACTATTCTGCCACGTAGTTCGCTCTCAGTATATGGACATTTTGGACAGGTCTAACAAGTAGTTACCTCTCTGTGCATGGATATTTTGGATTGATCTGCAATGTAGGTAGCTCTCAGTATATGGACAACTTAGTCACATCTGCCATGTAGCTAGATCTCTGTATATGGAAATGTTGAATGACACTGCCATTTAGCTAGTTCTCTGTATATGAACAATTTGGACTTGTCTGCCATGTAGCTAGCTCTTTGTATATGGTTATGTTGGACTGATCTGCCATGTAGCTAACTCTCTGAATATGAACATGTTGGACTTGTCTGCCATGCAGATAGCTCTCAGTACATGGACATGTTGGACTCATCTGCCTTGTAGCTATAACTCTGTATATGGAAATGTTGCACTATTCTGCCATGTACCTAGCTCTCTATACATTTTGGATTCGTTTGTCTTGAAGCTAAAACTCTGTACATGGATTTTTTGGACTGCTGTGCCATGTAGCTAGCTCCCCATATATGGACATGTTGGAATCATCTGCCATGTAGATAGTACCGTGTATATGGACATATTGGACTACTCTGCCATGTAGCTAGCTATCATTATATGGACATGTTGGACACATCTGCCATGTAGCTAGAACTTTGTATATGGAAATGATGCATTACTCTTCCATGTAGCTAGCTAGGTCTCAGTGTATGGACACGTTAGACACATCTGCCATGTAGCTAGAACTCTGTATTTGGAAATGTTGCACTACACTGTCATGTAGCTAGCTCTCTGTATTTAGACAAGTCGGACTCATCTGCCTTATATTTAGAACTCTGTATATGGAAATGTTGCACTACTCGGACATAGAACCAGCACTCTGTATATAGACAAGTTGGACTCATCTGCCTGGTAGCTACAACTCTGTATATGTGACTGTTGCTCTACCCTGCCATATAGCTAGCTCTCTGTAAATGGACATTTGGACTCTGCCATGTAGCTAGCTCTCTGTATATGGATTTGTTGGACTGATCTGCCATGTAGCTAGGTCTCAGTATATAGACACGTTAGACACATCGGCCATGACGTTAGTACATTGCATATGGAAATGATGGTCTACTCTGCCATATAGTTATCAGTCATTATATGGACAAGTTGGACACATCTGCCATGTAGCTAGAACTCTGATTATGGAAATTTTGAACATCTCAGCCATATAGCTAACTCTGTGTATATAGACAAGTTGGATTCATCTGACTAGTAGCTAGAACTCTGTATATGGAAATGTTGCACTACCCTGCCATGTTGATATCTCTCTGTATTTGGACATTTTGGACTCGTCTGCCATGTAGCTTGAAGTCTGTATATTGAAATGATACACTACTCTGCTATTTAGATAGCTCTCTGTATATGGACATTTTGGACTCGTCTGACATGTAGCTAGCTCTCTATGCTTGGATATTTTGTACTGATTTGCAGTGTAGGTAGGACTCTGTATATGGACACGTTCACACATCTGCCATGTAGCTAGAACTCTGTATATGGAAATGTTCTACTATGCTGCCATGTAGCTAGCTCTCTTTACATGGATGTTTTGAACTAGTCTGCCATGTAGCTACCTAACAGTATATGTACACGTTGGACACATGTGTCATGTAGCTATAACTCTGTATATGGAAATGTTGCACTACCCTGCCATGTAGCTAGCTCTCTGTATATAGACAAGTTGGACTCATCTGCCTTGTAGCTAGAACTGTGTATATGGAAATGTTACAGTATGCTGACATGTAGCTAGCTCTCTGTATATGGACATTTTGGACTAGTCTGACATGCAGCTTGCTCTCTGTAGATGGATATGTTGGACTGACCTGTAAAGTAGCTAACTCTCTGTATATGAACATAATGGACTTGTATGCCCTGTACCTAGCTCTCAGTATACGGACATGTTGGACTCATCTGCCATCTAGATAGTACCCTGTCTATAGACAAGTTGGACTCATCTGTCTTGTAATTAAAACACTGTATATGGAAATGATGTACTACTCTTCCATGTAGCTAGCTCTCTGTATATGGACATTTTGGACTCATGTGTCATGCAGATAGCTCTCTGTGCATGAATATTTTGGACTGATCTGCAATGTAGGTAGGTCTCAGATTATGCACACGTTGGACACATCTGTCATGTAGCTAGAACCCTGTATATAGACATTTTGCACTCGTCTGCTATGTAGATTGAACTCTGTGTATGGAAATGATGCACTACTCTGACATGTAGCTAGCTCCCTGTACATGTATATTTTGGACTGATCTGCCATGTAGGTAGGTCTCAGTATATAGACACGTTAGAAACATCTGCCATGACGTTAGAACTTTATATATGGAAATGATGGTCTACTCTACCATGTAGTTATCACTCATTATATGGACAAGTTGGACACATCTGCCATGTAGCTAGAACTCTGATTATGGAAATTTTGAACTACTCAGCCATATAGCTAGATCTCTGTGTATAGACAAGTTGGATTCATCTGCCTAGTAGCTAGAACTCTGTATATGGAAATGTTGCACTACCCTGCCATGTTGGCATCTCTCTGTATTTGGACTGTATATGAACAAATTGGACTTGTCTACCATGTAGGTTGCTCTCAATATATGGACATGTTGGACTCATGTGACTTGTAGTTAGAACTCTGTATATGGAAATCTTGCACTATCCTGCCATGTAGCTGGCTCTCTGTGTAAGGACACGTTGGATTCATCTGTCATGTAGCTTGTACCCTATATATAGACATGTTCGACTACTCTACCATGTAGCTAGCTCTCATTATATGGACACGTTGGGCATATCTGCCATGTATCTAGAACTCTGCATATGCAAATGTTGCACTATTCTGCCACATAGCTAGTTCTCTGTATATGGACATTTTGGATTTGTCTGCCATGTAACTAGCTCTCAGTATATGGACATGATGGATTCATCTGCCATGTAGCTAGTACCATGTATATGGACTTGTTGGATTATTCTGCCATGTAGCTAGCTCTTAGCATATGGACATGTTGGACACATCTGCCATGAATCTAGAACTCTTTATATGGAAATGTTGCACTACCCTGCCATGTAGCTAGCTCTCTTTATATGGGCATTTTGGACTCGTCTGCCATGTAGCTAGCTTTTTTTATATGGATATGTAGGAATTATCTGCAATGTAGATAGCTCTGTGTATATGAACAAATTAGACTTGTCTACCATGTAGCGAGCTCTCAGTATATGGACATGTTGGACTAATCTGCTTTGTAGCTAGAACTCTGTATATGGAAATGTTGCACTACCCTGCCATGTAGTGAGCTCTCTGTGTAAGGACAAGTTGGATTCATCTGCCATGTAGCTAGTACCCTGTATATGGACATGTTGGACTTCTCTGCCATTTAGCTAGCTCTCAGTTTTTGGACACATTGGACACATCTGCCATGTTGCTAGAACTCTGATTATGAAAATGTTGCACTACCCTGCCATGTACCTAGCTCTCTGTATATAGACAAGTTGGATTCATCTGCCTAGTAGCTTGAACTCTGTATATGGAAATGTTACACTTCTCTGCCATGTAGCTGGCTCTCTGTATATGGACCTTTTGGACTAGTCTGACATGTAGCTTGAACACTGTATATGGAAATGATGCACTACTCTGCCATGTAGATAGCTCTCTGTATATGGAAAATTTGGACTCGTCTGATATGTAGCTAGCTCCTTGTGTATGCATACATTGGACTGATCTGCCATGAAGTTAGCTCTCAGTATATGAACACATTGGACACATCTGCCATTTAGCTAAAAATTTGATTATGAAAATGTTGCAATACTCTGTCATGTTGCTAGCTCACTTTATATAGACAAGTTGGATTCATCTGCCTAGTAGCTAGAACTCTGTATATGGAAATGTTGCACTATCCTGCTACGTAGCTGGCTCTCTGTATATGGACATTTTGGAACTGTTTGACATATAGCTAGATCTCTGTGCATGCATAGTTTGAACAGATCTGCCATGTAGGTACCTCTCAGTATATGGACATGTTGGACACATCTTCCATGTAGCTAGTACCGTGTATATGGACATGTTGGAGTACTCTGCCGAGTAGCTAGCTCTCAGTATATGGACAAGTTGGATTAATCTGCCATGTAGCTAGTACCATCTATATGGACATGTTGAACTATTCTGCCATGTAGCTAGCTCTCAGCATATGGACACGTTTGACACATCTGCCATGTAGCTTGAACTCTGTATATGGAAATGATGCTATACTCTTCCATGTAGCTAGCTCTCTGTATATTAACATTTTTGACTCATCTAATATGTAACAAGCTCTCTGTGCATGGATATTTTGGACTGATCTGCAATGTAGGTAGCTCTCAGTATATGTACATGTTGGACTCATCTGCCTTTTAGCTAGAACTCTGTATATGGAAATGTTGCACTACCCCGACATGAAGCTATCTCTCTGTATAAGGACATATTGGACTCATCTGCCTTGTAGTTAGAACTCTATATATGGAAATGTTGCACTACTCTGCCATGAAGCTAGCTCTCTGTACATGGATATTTTGGACTGATGTTCAATGGAAGTAGGTCTCAGTATATGGACACGTTGGACAAATCTGTCATGTAGTTAGAATTTTTATATATGGAAATGATGGACTACTCTGCCACGAAGCTACCACTCAGTATATGGGCAAGTTGGACTCATCACCCATGAAACTATAACTCTGATTATGGAAATTTTGCACTACTCTTCCATGTAGCTAGCTCTCTATACATGGATATTTTTTAGTGATCTGCCATGTAGTTAGCTGTCAGTATATGGACACGTTGGACATATCTGCCATGTAGCTAGAAATCTGATTATGATAATGTTGCACTACCCTGACATGTAGCTAGCTCTCTGTATATAAGACAAGTTGGATTCATCTGCCTAGTAGCTAGAACTCTATATATGGAAATATTGCACTTTCCTGCAATGTAGATCGCTGTCTGTATATGGACAATTTGGACTCGTCTGCAACAGAACTTGATCTCTCTATATGGAAATGATGCACTACTCTGCCACGTCGCTAGTTCTCTGTATATGGAAATTTTGGACTCGTCTGACATGTAGCTAGCACTCTTTCATGGATACTTTGGACTGATCTGTCATGTAGGTAGCTCTCATTATATGAACATATTGGACACATCTGCCATGTTGCTAAAACTTTGAATATGGAAATGTTGAACTACTCTGCCATGTTGCTAGATCTCTGTATATAGACAAGTTGAACTCATTTGCCTTGAAGGTAGAACTCTGTATATGAAAATGTTGCACTACCCTGCCATGTAGCTAGCTCTCTGTAGATGAACATTTGGACTTATCTTCCATGTAGCTAGCTCTCTGTACATGGATATGTTGGACTAATATACCATGTAGCTAGCTCTCTGTATATGGATATTTTGGACTTCTCTGCCATGTAGTTAAAACGCTGTACATGGATATGTTGGACTGATATGCAAAGTAGCTAGTTCTCCGTATATGGACATGTTAGACTTATCTGTCATGTAGGTAGTACCATGTATATGGACATGTTGGACTACTCTGCCGAGTAGCTAGCTCTCAGTATATGGACACGTTGGACACATCTGCCATGTATTTTGAACTCTGCATATAGAAATGTTGCATTACTCTGCCATGTAGCTAGCTCTCTTTGTATGGATATGTTGGACTCATCTGCCTCAGTAGCTAGAACTCTATATATGGAAATGTTGCACTACTCTGCCACGTAGCTAACTCTCTGTACATGGATATTTTGGTCTGATTTGCATTGGACTTAGGTCTCAGTATATGGACACGTTGGACATATCTGCCATGTAGCTAGAACATTTTATATGGAAATGATGGACTTCTCGGCCATGTAGCTAGCATTCAGTATATGGACAACTTGTACACGTCTTCCATGAAGCTTGAACTCTGATTATGGAAAATTTGCACTACTCTGCCATGAAGTTAGCTCTCTACACATGGATATTTTGGAGTGATCTGCCATGTAGGTAGCTGTCATTATATGGACATGTTGGACACATCTGCCATGTAGCTTACACATTGTATATGGAAATGTTGCACTACCCTGCCATGTAGCTAGCTCTATGTATATGAACATATTTGGTATGTCTGCCATGTATCTAATTCTCAGTATATAGACATGTTGGACACATCTGTCATGTAGCTAGTACCCTGTATATGGATATGTTACACTACTCTGCCATGTAGTTAGTTCTCTGTATATAGACAAGTTGGACTCATCTGCCTTGTAGCTAGAACTCTGTATATGTAAATGTTGCACTACCCTGTATGTGGCTAACTCTCTGTATATGAACATTTTGGAAACATCTGCCATGTAGCTAGCTCTCTGTACAT